>NW_027680675.1:0-375 GCF_054177405.1 Leptonychotes weddellii
TTTCCTTTCCTTTCCTTTCCTTTCCTTTCCTTTCCTTTCCTTTCCTTTCCTTTCCTTTCCTTTCCTTCTTTTCTCTTTCTTGCCTGCCTACCTTCCTCTCTCTCTCTCTTTCTTCTATCTCCTCTTTCTTTCTTGCTTGCTTGCTTGCTTTCTTGCTTTCTCTCCTTTTTTTTTTTTATATTCTAGTAAGGAAACTGAGAATTGGAAGTATTCAGGTGTTCATTTTAGTGCACTAGGCTTCTGTATCAGCAATGAGAATATATCTAATTTAGAGGAAAGTAATTTTTACTGCTTTCTAGAAATATATTTTCAATAAATCTCCATACTGAATTTTTATCCCATGGTTGTTCTCTCTTTTTTTTTTTAATCCCACAG
>NW_027680676.1:0-375 GCF_054177405.1 Leptonychotes weddellii
GCGCCTGGGTGGCTCAGTTGGTTAAGCGACTGCCTTCAGCTCAGGTCATGATCCTGGAGTCCCTGGATCGAGTCCCGCATCGGGCTCCCTGCTCAGCAAGGAACCTGCTTCTCCCTCTGACCCTCCCCCCTCTCATGTGCTTGCTCTCTCTCATTCTCTCTCTCTCAAATAAATAAATAAAATCTTTAAAAAAAAAAAAGTAGAAGTGAGGAAACTGAGGCACAGAGGGATTAAGTAACTTGCCCAACCACCATAACCCAGGCAATGAGATGGCAGCAACTAAGATATAAACAGAGGGCATCTGGTTCTACAGCCTGTGTCCATCCTATTGCACTGGAGTCCCTTGGGTCATGGCCTGCTGTCACCTCCCATCCA
>NW_027680677.1:0-375 GCF_054177405.1 Leptonychotes weddellii
GAGCCTGAGATCATGACCTGAGGCAAAATCAAGAGTCAGACACTGAACCAAGTGAGCCACCCAGGCGCCCCATTAATGCCCTTTTTAAAGAAGGAGGAGCAGAAGCTCAGAGTTAAGGAACTTGCCCAAGATTGTATTTGGGTGAGTTAGGATTTGATCCTACAACCATCTGGCCTCAAAAGTCATAATTTTCCACTTGGCTTTTTTTCTTGCAGCCTCAGAGATAGCAGCCCACATTTCCAGGCAAAGACATTTAGTCCCGAAGACTCACAGAAGTCAATCAGACAAATGGAGTTAATTAAAACAACAACGATGATGACTACAACAAATAAATAACCAAGAAAGAATAATTTAGTTTAATACCTAACCTCCCCA
>NW_027680678.1:0-375 GCF_054177405.1 Leptonychotes weddellii
CTGAGCTGAGATCAAGAGTCAGGCGCTTAACCGACTGAGCCACCCAAGCACCCCAAGAATATGGGTTTTAAAAACATTTACATTCTATGTTTCATTATTTAGGTGCTTATTGCTACAAACTCACTGGAGTTTCATTATATGGATATTCATGAGATGCTTAAGAACATTATTAAGTTCTAGAATGATTCTATGCATGTAAGATCCCTTGCCCAAATCTGTATTATGGAGGTTGGTCATATCAAAGCAAAGCTATCTATCATAAACTATACACCAGACATTTCAACCTCCATACGTAGTGACCGATAATGAGTATTTTTGGGGAGATGCTTAAGAAACATTTTAGGGGGCGCCTGGGTGGCTCAGTTGGTTAAGCGA
>NW_027680679.1:0-375 GCF_054177405.1 Leptonychotes weddellii
ATGATCTTGGAGTATGAAAGTGTTTTTTGTAACAAGACTTAGCAAGTTTCTTCCATCATTAAAAGACAGCAATAAAAAGAAGGAAAGCACAAGCCATATCACAAATCTCTGCAACTCATATAACCAACACAGGCTCAGAACTACCATAGTTCAGATTTAGGGAAGTCAAAAGTCAAATGCAGATTTTCAACTGTGTGGTTGGGGCGAGGGTTCAGTGTCCATATTCTCCTCGTTGTTCAAGGGTCAACTCTCTGTGTATGTATGTATAAATATATATGTACATGTAAAGAACCCCAATAAGTCAATAAAAAAACCAGTATAACAACAACAAAAACTCCAAACAAGTATTCCAGTAGAAAAGATAGATAGAAGATA
>NW_027680680.1:0-375 GCF_054177405.1 Leptonychotes weddellii
CCCATCCAGCCCTGCAGAGCAGTCCTGCAGAAATATGTGCATTTGTGTGGGCTAGGGTTTGATATTAGGCAGAGGCCCTGTAACCCCAAAAGCCCGCTCCCATGACCTGGCCAATCCAGGCATTTGCCCTGCTCCAGATCCCTGGCTATCCTGACCTGAGAGGCCCATACTTGCGCAGTATACACCCCCAAAGCAAGCCCGGGGCAGCCTGGCCTTCCAAGCCTGTGAAACTCTGGTCAGACTCCTAGTACTGGTCAGATTCAGGGTTCTCGGGTGTCTCAAACGGAAGGATACCCTGTCCTGCTGGACTGCCCCTTTCTTGGCAAGGCAGCTGAAAAATCTCCAACTCTGCCTTGGGGTGGAGGGGGAGCGGGG
>NW_027680681.1:0-7467 GCF_054177405.1 Leptonychotes weddellii
GGGGGCTGGGGGCCTGCACTCCTGGGTCTGAGGGAGGAGGGGCTGGGGGCCTGGACTCCTGGGCCTGAGGGAGGAAGGGCTGGGGGTCTGGACTCCTAGGTCTGAGGGAGGAGGGACTGGGGGGCCTGGACTCCTGGGTCTGAGGGAGGAGGGGCTGGGAGGCTGAACCCCTGGCTCTGAGGGAGGAGGGGCTGGGGGTCTGGACTCCTGAGTCTGAGGGAGTCGGGGCTGGGAGCTGGACCCCCCGGGTCTGAGGGAGGAGGGGCTGTGGGCTAGGACTCCTGGGTCCTGGGTCTGGGAGCCTCCCCTGGTCCTGATCATCCTTCCCCTTTCTTCGGCCCACGTGCAGGGTTACTTATCTGACTCTGAGGTGGGCACGGTCCTGGGAGGTTTAGTGGAGACCCCTGCACGCTGTATCTCGGAGGGCAGCCATGAGCCTTCCTTGCTGGGCTCCTATGATCACTTGGACACATACCTGTGGCGGCAGGACATTGAAGACCTGATGGACCCTGATTCCAGCACCTTGTCCTCTTCCTCCTTCTGCCCAGCCCCCGGCCCTCCGGCCTTCAACCTCCCTGCCATGTTCTCCTTCCATAAGCACCAAGGAAAGGCTGGGCAGAGGCAGCGGCCACCATACTCCCAGAAGACGCCATCTACCCATGCTGCCTCTTCGAAGGTTCCATTCATCCTCGACCAGTCCAAGAAGGTCTCAGCAGTGCCTGCTCCATCCCAGAAGACCTCGACTGCCCCTGGCCCATCCCGGAGGACCCCAGCTGCACCTGTTGCTCCTCAGAAGGCCCCAGTACCACGTGGCCCATCCCGGAAGGCCCCACCTGCTTCGGCTACTTTCCCGAAGGCCCCAGTAGCACGTGGCCCATCCCGGAAGGCCCCACCTGCTTCGGCTACTTTCCTGAAGGCCCCAGTAGCACGTGGCCCATCCCGGAAGGCCCCACCTGCTTCGGCTAGTTCCCCAAAGGCCCGAGCCATACCTGTCCCATCTCAGAAGGCCCCACCTGTGTTGGCTAGTCCTCAGAAGCCTCCAGCCATACCTTACCCATCTCCAAAGTCCCCACCTATCCAGGCTCTTCCCCCAAAGGCTGCGTCCCCCACTCTCCAAAGCAGGAAATCTTTCTTCATCCCTACCCCATCCCAGAAGGCTGTGACCTCACCTAGTCAATACAAGATGACACTGGACGGGGCTGATTTTGGCATGGTGCCTGAATTAAGTCCTAAAAGGGATGGGCTTGAGAGAAGGAAGCATGAAGGGACGCCACAGCCCATGTTGTTCGTGGGCACCCAGGAGATGGACGTGCTAGAGATGAGGACCCAGAGAACATCCATGGATCTGCCTTTCACCACCACGAAGAAGCAGTCAGAGGAAGTCGTGATCAGCAAAGCCCGGGAGATCACCCTGGATGGCCTGAAGGGCAGGAGCACGTTGGAACACAAGGTCCACAAAAAGAAGGAGAAGATATCCCTGGACATGCCTGGCTTCAAATCCAAGGAGAGAGGAGAGCAGCAGAGGTGGCTCAAAACCCAGGAACTGGCCATTGAGGGAGGCCCAGAGGAACAGAGCAGGCCCTTCTCGGTGGAGGGGCTCACCCTTGCCAAGATGATGATCATGGCCAACTGCAAGGAGCCACCCCAGAGACCAGCTGCAGTCGGTCTGCCCTCCTGGCTCTCAGCTCCCCAGGCATCTGCTAGGTCAACAGAGGGCACAGTGCCCTTCAGCCCCCATCATGTGTCCTCCCCAGAGGGGAAACCAGGGGCAGTTAGGGAACAGTCCCCGGTGGGCTCCTGGGTGCCCTTGATGGAGGGGACACCAGTGGGGTTTAGGGAGCAGTCCCCAGTGGGCTTCTGGGTGCCCTCGACAGAGGGGACACCGGTGGGGGTTAGGGACCAGTCCCCGGTGGGCACCTGGGTGAAGGGGAGAATGCATCAGTGGGCAGAGAGGAGCAAGCATCACTGGGTGAAGGAGCTTTCCCAGGACACAACAGGGCCTTCCAAAGTGCCCTATCTCATGGAGCAGGAGATGGACAGTGTCTCCAGCAGCCGGAATATGGATGATGTCTCCCAGTCTCCCATCCCTCTGCCCGCATCGGAGTGGGAAGATGTACCCCAGCCGCCCATCTCTCTGACCCCCATCTCCGAGATGAAGGCTGGGGTGTCCCCACAGCTCAGCAGTGTATCTCAAGAGCCTCAAGAGCCCAAGGAGATGTCAGATCTGAGCCCTCTGACCACGACCGGGTTGTCCTCAGAGGCTCTCTCACCCTCGCCCTTGGAAGTGGAGAGTGTGATGGACATGGCTACCAACGGGGAGAAGACAGAGGAACAGGATGTCTTCAGTGCTTCAGCCAGGTACTTGGGGTGACAGCTAACATGTTCTGTCAACTCCATTCTCTGCAAGGTAGAGAGAATCATTCCCTCTTTTTTCACTTTTATTCATGGACTCAATATATATTGGGTCTAAGTTCTAAGCACTGGGGACACAACACTGAGCAATTGGGGGAGTATGTATGCTCCTGCCACCTGGTATGTAGAGCCCAGAGATGCTGTTTAACATCCTACAATACACGGGATGGTCCCCCACCCCCACCCCCAACAACGAGTGATCCACACAAACTATCAGTAGTGCTGAAGTTAGGAATCCTGACAGTAAAAACTGAATCAATTATAGTGTATGATATAATGTGAGAGCTCCATGGGAAGACAGCAGGGGAGGGGGGACTAGGCGTGAAGGTAGGCAGCCTCCAGGATGGGACTGGTTGGTCCAGAAGGGCCTCAGTGAGCTGATGTCACTTCTGTAAAAGACCTGGAGGAGGAGAGGGGGGACTCCATGCACACATCTGGGGAAGATAGGTGTGTGCAATATTATGCTGGACCAAGAGTGAGTTCCAGGGGGCCCCAGAGTAGAGAATGCCATCGGAAGAGTCAGGGAAGTGGTGGCGATCATGGGGGACCTTGCCGGCTTTGATGCTGATGAGTGAGCTGGGGTTTGTTGAGCAGAATGGCTGGAAGTGATGTATGTTAGAAAGGGCTCTCTCTGGCCCAAGCATCGGGAAGGTAAGGGGGCAAGGATGGAAGCCAGGAGAGTAGGCAGGAGGCGGGTGCTGTGATCCAGGCACGAGATGATGTTGGTTTGGACAACAGGGGAGGTGTCGGAAGTGTTGAGAAGAGGCAGGACTCTAGAGATGCTCCGATGGCTGGGCCAATGGATTGGCTCATGGGCTGGTCCTGTCCATATGGCATCAAGGGCTGGTCCTGTCCATATGGCATTAAGGGCAACTGTAGGGTTTGGGGTCTGGGACACTGGGGAGATGTTGTGGCCATCGGCAGCATTCGGAGAAGCTGTAAATGCAGTGGGTGGCAGGTAGAGCATCAGGAATTCCATTTTGGACATCTGAATTCCAAGATGTCTGGTGAAGATGTGCAGTAGGTAGCCAGATATGTGAGTCAGGAGTGACTTGGGAAATCATCAGCACGTGGAGAGTTACTGCAAGCTATGGGGACTGGAGGAGGTCTCCAGCCAGGGAGTGTAGACAATGAGAGTGTTTGGAAAAGGGGATACCATAGTCGTGGTGTGCAGAATGGTGAGAGACGGGCATGCTGACCGCCACGGGAAGGGAGCAGCTGTGTCTAAGGCAGCAGCGAGGTGCAGGAAGATGGGACTGAGACAGGGCCTCCGGATTCATCGGCAAGGATTTGATTATTTGTTACATGGTGGTAACAAAGACCTGAATGGGGCAGGCCTAAGGAAGCACAGAAAGCAGGGAGTCACCTGCTGTGACGCTTGAAAACATGATGCTGGGGGAAAGGAGCCAGAAGCAAAAGGCCTCCTCGTGCGTGGGTGATGCCCTTTGTATGAAGCTTGCGGGGCAGGCAAATCCAAGCAGAATGGTGGTTGCCAGGAGCTGGGAGTGATGGGAGGAATGGGGAGGGATCGCATACTGGGAACAGGGTCTCTTTGTGGGGTGATGAAACGTTCTGGAACTAAGTGGTTGTGGTCCCACAATGTTGTGAATGTAATTAATGGCATGGAACTGGACGGTTTAAAATGATTGTGATGGTAAATTTTACATGATGTGTATTTTCCCACTATATACCTACTTACCTACCTCCGTACATTCACAAAGAGGGGCTTCGGAGATGAGGAGCAGACCAGCTTTTTGCAAGTAGCTTGCTGGAAGGGGAGGAGGGACCTGGAGAGGTAGCTGGTGTAGGAAGTGGGCACAGAGCGATTCTTGAGAGGGGAGCAACGTTAGTGCTCTTGGATGTGGTGTGAAGGATGCACAGCTGGGCTCGAGAGCAACTAGGCAGGAGGGAGAAGAACTGGGAGGTACATCGGGGACAGGAAGACGCGGGGGTTGGGGGGAACCCTGTTCCAGCTCACACTTCATTTAGCACGAGTTTACTGAGCACTCAGGGTGCTCTCCCTGTGGCCCCCAAAGCCCCCTTTGGCTTTTTCTCTCTCTCCAGCATGCTCAGTTCCGAGAGCCCTCAATAGCGGGATTCGGGGGACTCAATCTCAGTTGCCAAAGTGTCCAAAGGAGCCCAGCCTGGCCAGGTAGCCCGAGACCCCACAGACCCGCCTCAGTCCTGGCACCAGAGTCCAGGAGCTCAGACCCCACCCTGGCTCTTTCCTCTTCCCCACGGACCCCCATGGTGCTGTGCACCTCTACCGTAAGAAGCAGGGTGCTGAAAAGGCCGGGCGGGGGGATGCTCCCTCTCCGGTAGAGACCAGAGCTATCTCTACGTTTATATATTGGGGGGCGGGGAGCGGGACAGGGGAGAGCCCGCGGGGTGGCCCAGCTTCGCAGAGATTAAAAGCCTGAGTCTGAGACTCGGCAAAAGTCGTGCCTGGGTGCCTGTGTGTGCGCGGGGGACCCCCAAGAGCTTCGTGGGGCTGGGGGCAGGAGGCGGCGGGGGTGGGGTCCACGCAGACCCCGCCCGGCGTCTTGGAACATCCCTTGCAGCGCCGCTGCTCCCATTGGCTGGGGTCCAGGGGTCCCAGCCAATCCTGCCAGGGGTCGTGTTTCTCCTGGGCTGGACCCCCGAGACTCAGAAGCGAGGGGCACCCCTGGACGGAGCCACAAGGACAGCTGACCCAGTGACACGTTGACATCACTCTGGTGAGGGCAGGGCGGGTGGGATCAGGGGCTGGGCTTCGGGTGGGGGCCAGCCGCTGGGTGCGGGTCGGAACGAGGGGCGCCCCCAAGCCCCACGGAGCCCCCCTTCCCCCGCAGGAACTGCCGCCTCCGTGGATGTTGGATGTTGATTCCCAGAAGCCCCCCAAGGGGAAATGGTCAACACCGCCCTTTGACCCGCGCTTCCCCAACCAGAACCAGACCCAAAACTGCTACCAGAACTTCCTGGGTGAGACCTTGCGGGCCAGTTTAGGGGCAGGGGGTGAGACAGGGGACGCAGGAAGGGGAGCACCCCACCTGAAAATGGGAAGGTCTGGGACCCGCCTTGGCGGCGGAGACCGTTGGGGTGGAAAGGGGTGGGGGGAGAACCACGGTCCGCAGGGGCGGGGCCTACCCGGCAGGGGCGGGGCCTAGTGTGGAGGGGGCGGGACCGAGTCCTGGAGGGAGGGAGAGGCGGGGCCTGGCCTGGAGGGCCGTGACCCAGTCCTGGAGGGGCGGGGCCTGGTCTGGAGTGGGTGAGCCGACCATGGTGGGGTGGGGCCTGCCGGGAGTGGGCGGGGCCTGGTCTGGGGGGCCGGGACCTAGTTCTGGAGGGGCGGGGCGAGGGATGGAGAGGCAGGGCCTGGCCGGGAGTGGGCGGGGCCTGGTCTGGAGGGCCCGGACCGAGTCCTGGAGGGGCGGGGCGAGGGAGGGAGAGGCAGGGCCTGGCCGGGAGTGGGCGGGGCTTGGTCTGGAGCGCGTGAGCCGACCATAGTAGACCGGGGTCTGGCCGTGGAGGGAGGGGGCCTGGAGGGGAGGGGCGGGATTGAGTCGTGGAGGGCGAGGGGACGGAGGGGGTGGGACCATCATTGGGGGCGGGAGCAAGGGGCGGTGCTAGGCCGGGAGGGGCGGGGCCGCAGAGCCACCCCGCCGGCCCTCCCCGCCCCACCCTGCAGACTACCACCGCTGCGTCAAGAGAATGAACCGCCGCGGGAAGAGCACGCAGCCCTGCCAGTATTACTTCCGCGTGTTCCATTCGCTGTGCCCCATGAGCTGGGTGAGCAGGCCGAGGGGGCGCCGGCGGCCGGCCGGCCGGGGCGAGGGTGGAGGGTCCCGTGTAGCTGAATCGGCGCCCTCTGCCTCCCCTCCCGCCACTCCCCCCCCCCAGGTGCAGCGCTGGACCCAACAGATCCAGGACGGGACCTTCGCGGGCAAAATCTGACGGCCTGAGTGCCGCTCCTCCGAAGGATCAGCGCTCTGACCGCACATCCTGGCGTCTCGCGGAGACCCGGCCCCGGCTATCCACTCCCCAGTCTGTGAGGCACCAATAAATCTCTGTTGCTGCTATTTCTGCCTCATATCTGGCGTGGGGGCTGGAGAAGTCCTTCCTGTGTCAGTGCCCTGCAGCTAACGCTACTGGTTCTGATGAGGAGGGGGCAGGGATGGAGGGAGGATCGTCAGTCTCTAGGGCAGGATCGAGCCCAGCCCCTCCTGCCCCCGTTCCAGTGCCTCCAGCGGGCAGCGGCCGCCCGCCCTCCACTCCGTGGAGGACAGCACTTGCCCACGAGGGTGCTCCTGACTGTCCATCCCCACACCTGGTGCGCCCTTCATCTCCTCCCTCAGGATCTTCGCCTCTTACCTCCGCAGACTCCTTTGGGACTTGCATTCCCAAGTTCTGGGGGGTTGTTTGGTTGTGTACTCCCCAGCGCTGACCCCAACCCTCCCTCCCCAGCTCCGGACCCGTCCCCAGCTCTTCACCACTCTCCATCACTCCCCTGCCCCTGTCTGACTCCATTTCCCTCCAAGTACACCCCGGTCTCATCCCGCGCGCCCCTCCCAACAGTCTTCTGCACGCCTGGCCTCGGCCTTCCAGCACCGTCCCCAGCCCGAGCAGTCTCCTCCGTGGGTCTCCACAGATACCTGTCACGTCAGTTTCTCCAGGATGCTCCTCCAGGACGCTCTGAGCTCCTGTCTGGATAATTCTTTGCTCCTGCCCCATCCAGGCGCTGGGCCTGCCTTCAGCCAGCCTCAGAGGTGGCAACACTGAGATTCATTCTGATTCCAAATGCCCCTTGAAATGTCACTTGTCTAACCCTCCCACCCGCACCCTGGCCAAGGCTGAGGAGTGACCTCTAACAAGCACAGAGCCCTGGGATTCTAGCCTGGCCTAAGTCCTGAGCAGGGGGAGGACTGGATCCCACTGTTTCTCCTTGAAGCTCTTATGCTTCCTGGGACAGGCTGGACCCACACTCTGCCTGAAGTAGTCTCAAGAGGCCTGTTCAATCCCGGGGTTCAAAGGTGGCTATTACTAATCATAACAACTGAACAAGCCTCTTGACCTGTG
>NW_027680682.1:0-375 GCF_054177405.1 Leptonychotes weddellii
TGGAAGCAGAATTCTCTCTTGCTTGGAAGAGGTCAGTCTTTTTTCCCCCCTCTTAAGGTCTTCAACTGATTAGATGAGGCCCACCCAGAATATCAGCTTTACTCAGAGTCTACTGATTTCGCTGTCAATCTCATTTAAAGAATGACCTTCGCAGCAGCATCATGCCTCCCATGAACGGAATGACAGACTCTAACAGGTGGCCAGGAGATTGCCTGTAGGGTAGATTCCTTCACACCTGCAGTGGTTTTCATACCATGATGCCTGCCCAGTGACCCATCACTCAGGACCAGACTGGGAGATAAAGGGAAAGCTTGTTGCCCTCAGTGCACTGTAGGATGGCCAGGAGCTCACTTGGAAGGAACCATAGAAGCCATG
>NW_027680683.1:0-375 GCF_054177405.1 Leptonychotes weddellii
TCATGAGATTTAAGGAAAGAAGCCACCTCCTAACATCAAAGTGCAAGGTGAAGCAGCAAGTGCTGATGGAGAAGCTGCAGCCAGTGATCCAGAAGATCGAACTAGAATAACGGATGAAGTGGCTAACTGAAGAACAGATTTTCAATGTAGATGAAACAGTCTTCTATGGAAGAAGATGCCATCTTGGCCTTTCACAGTTAGGAGAAGTCAATGCCTGTCTTCAAAGCTTCAAAGGACAGGCTGGTTCTCTTATTAGGGACTAATGCAGCTGGTGACTTTAAGTAGAAGCCAGTGCTCCTTTGCCATTCTGACAATCCTAGGGCCCTGAAGAATTATGCTAAATCTACTCTGCCTGTGTTCTAGAAATGGAACAAC
>NW_027680684.1:0-375 GCF_054177405.1 Leptonychotes weddellii
ATGCAAGCTCACCCCGACGGGCGAGCCCCGCAGGTGAGACCCAGGGCAGCGGAGAAGTCTTATTTTTGCTTTTGGTTTCTCTGCGATTTACTTAGCAAAGAGGGAAGAAAACCACGAGCCTCTTGTCAGAGCTACCCAGGAAATAAAAAGAATCATGTATAAGGAAAAGAGTCTGGGGGGGGGGGGGAAGGATCTCAGAGAGAGAGAGGTGGGGGAGCAGTCTTCTTGCATTTAAGGTCAGCTTCCGGGAGCCTTAGATTAAACTCACACTCTCTCCGGTGAGGCTGTGCCCCGGGGGAAATGAAGAAAGCCATGCCAAAGAACTCTTCCAGAACAGTGCTCAGGAGGGCGGGGGACGAGGAATCTTGCCATGTT
>NW_027680685.1:0-375 GCF_054177405.1 Leptonychotes weddellii
GGCATGTTGATAATGGGGCAGGCTGTGCATTTTTGGGGGCAGGGGGATTAAGTCTATGGAAAAAGGAGTTCTGGGTTGGAAACGTGGTTTCTTAGCATCAGCAAGAAAAGGAGGGATTAGGTAACCACGTTCGCGTTCCTAAAAGAAGGTCTGTGTAGGGTAATGTTTTCAGTGTCTTTTTTTTTTGATTTTTTTTTTTATTCTTATGTTAATCCCCATACATTACATCATTAGTTCTAGATGAAGTGTTCCATGATTCATTGTTCGTGCATAACACCCAGTGCTCCATGCAGAACGTGCCCTCCTCAATACCCACCACCAGGCCAACCCATCCTCCCACCCCCCTCCCCTCTAGAACCCTCAGTTTGTTTTTCA
>NW_027680686.1:0-375 GCF_054177405.1 Leptonychotes weddellii
TTCTGCTCCTCCCCCCACTTGCGTGGGTGCTCTCTCCCTCTCTCTCTCTCAAATAAATAAATAAATCTTTATAAAAAATATATATATATATATCTTTGTGATTCTAAGGTAAAAATGTTTTCTCTAGTCAATTTTTTTCTCTAAGTTTAATGATTTATGTTTTATGTTTAGGTGAAGTATCCAGAAAATATATATATATATTTTAAGATTTTATTTATTTATTTGAGAGAGAGAGAATGAGAGACAGAGAGCACGAGAGGGAAGAGGGTCAGAGGGAGAAGCAGACCCCCCGCTGAGCAGGGAGACCCATGTGGGACTTGATCCTGAGACTCCAGGATCATGACCTGAGCTGAAGGCAGTTGCTTAACCAACTGA
>NW_027680687.1:0-375 GCF_054177405.1 Leptonychotes weddellii
TTTTATTGCCTTAATATGGCTGAAATGAAAAATTACATCTGTGGCTCGCGTACTATTTTTACTGGGCAGCGCTGGTTTCACGGCTCTTCCTTTATCTCCACTCCAGATCGACCCAAACCCAGAACTCGGCCCCTATCCTCGCTTTCTCCAGAACACCTGCTTGTACCAGACCTCTGTGCATGCGTGAATTTTCCGAAGCTGGAGGAGTTGAGGGGGGCGGGGGTCTGCCCCACAGCAGTGAAGTCACCTAGAGCGTGAATATGTGTGCTCTGTTCTAAAATGTGCCATCCCGCCCCATCCTCCTCTTCCTCCCACTGCCTTCCACCGAGAAAACCCTACTCTCCGGCACCTGCAGGCACCAAACTCACCTCCCTC
>NW_027680688.1:0-375 GCF_054177405.1 Leptonychotes weddellii
TGGGTGGCTCAGTCGGTAAGTGCCTGTCTTCAGCTCAGGTCATGATCCCAGGGTCCTGGGATCAAGGCCCGCATTGGGCTCCTTGCTCAGTGGAAGCCTGCCTCTTGCTCTGACTTCCGCTCTCCCTCTTGCTCTGCCTTCCACTCTCCCTGCTTGTGTGTGCTCTCCCTGTCTGACAAAATCTTTAAAAAACAAACAAGCACAGTGTCTTGTTCACAGGGCTTAGAAGTAATGGTGAGGGACCCTGAAAAATTGGATGAGGTAGCTCCAAAATGTTTCCAACAAAAAAACAGTTGCAGAGGTCAAAGAGGTATGTGGAAAATTTGAACAAAACTGCTTCATAAATTTTAAGTAGGAAAAAGTATTTTTATTTTT
>NW_027680689.1:0-375 GCF_054177405.1 Leptonychotes weddellii
GTGGTGCAGAGGAAGAGAATCTCAAGCAGAGTCCCCGCTGAGCATGGAGCCCAGGGGGCTTGATCTCAGGACCCTGAGATCATGACCTGAGCCGAAATCAAGAGTCGGTCACTCAACGGACTGAGCCACCCAGGTGCTATCTCAACAGCACAGTTCGGTGTAACTGACTGCCCTCCCAGCCTCGAACACTTGCCCAAGTATATGGCACTTCCCATGATTAAAAGCGCAAAGGGAACCAAGGAAACCGAAAACATTGCTCCCGTGATTGATAAACCTGAGCTGGAGAAAGGATCTTCTGTCTGTGGGTAGAAGATAAAGGGTAAAAAGGAAGGCAGAAAGAGGAGAAGGGGAGGGACAAGAAGGCAAGCAGCAGAG
>NW_027680690.1:0-375 GCF_054177405.1 Leptonychotes weddellii
AAGCCTTCCCTTCTAGAAAACTGGCCGGATACTTATGTTGTTCGGTCAGAGTTGTTTGTCTTGGGGCCCAGGGGGCTCGGCCTTTTGAACTTGCTTTGAGAGCCCTGCAGCCAGACTGTGGGAACTTTCCCTGTGGGACCCACTGTCCCCAAGACCGTAAAGGCTGCTGGGAACGACTGCAAAGGAGCATGGTCCACGGCCCCCCTCTGCACCTCACTGCTGCCACGTGGCTGGGGCCCTCTCCACACAGCTGGGGCCTCATGTCTCCCCTCTGCCCTTCGCTGCCCCAGAAGCCAACAGGGGTTTGGTCCACAGGCGCGCCTAAGGGCAGCACCTCTTCCCCCCACGCCCAGGGCAGGGTCAGAAGCCCGTGCC
>NW_027680691.1:0-375 GCF_054177405.1 Leptonychotes weddellii
TCAGATTTCTGATGCTTTCATTTATATTAGACGGAATTTAAAGCATATGTGGTTGGATGTTTTAAGTCCCTGATCCTGTTTTCATGGCAGAGATTTATGGCATCACGAGTTTACCAAGTGGCAACCAGTGCTTAAAACCAATAGATTCGGGGGCACCTGGCTAGCTTAGTCAGTAGAGCATGTGACTCTTGATCTTGGGGTCCTGTGATTGAGCCCCATGGCAGGCTCCCTGCTCAGCCCAGAGTCTGCTTCTCCCTCTCCCTCTGTCCTATCCCCCAACTCATGCTCGCTTGCTCTCTCTCAAATAAATAAATAAAATCTTAAAAAAAACACACACACAGGGGCGCCTGGGTGGCTCAGTCGTTAAGCGGCTGC
>NW_027680692.1:0-7467 GCF_054177405.1 Leptonychotes weddellii
CTGTCAAATAAATAAATAAAATCTTTAAAAAAAAAAAAAAGAAAAAAAGAAAAAAAACAAGATTAATAATGGTAACAGTTTAGAGTAAAACTTGGACCTTTCAGCCAAACCTATTAACCATTATCTCTGGAGACAGATTATGTCAATATTACACTTTTTTGGGTACTCTTAGATTTAGTATTAACATACTAAGAAGAAGCTGTATTATAAAAACTAATAATTATAATCACAGTACTTTAAAATCTTTTTGTATCATATGGTTATCATATAGTAAAAAGAGAACATATCAATATCATTAATAAAAGCAAAAAACATTACTATTCATCTAGAATTGGACACATGCAGTAAAAACATTTGGTTATAGTTCTTCTGAACAAGAAAAAAACATATATTGCCTCTATATGCATATGTAATTTTTTGTATATGTTGACACCACAAAAATGTTACTTTACTCAACTTGTAATTTGTTAAATTGTTTTTTGGGGAAAATTAATATAGTTATTTATTCATTTTTGATATATCAAAAATTTGTTATCAAGTTCCTTTAAATGTCTAATTAGTCTGATAATATTGTCAGATATTTCTAAGAGGGTCTTAGAAAATTGTTAGAATTGGGGCGCCTGTGTGGCTCAGTCGGTTAAGTGTCTGCCTTACTCTCAAGTCATGATCCTGAGGTCCTGGAAGAGCCCCACATTGGGCTCCCTGCTCAGCGGGGAGCCTGCTTCTCCATCTCCCGCTGCCCCTCCCCCTGCTCCAGTTCTCTTCGGTCATGCTCTCTCTCTCAAATGAATAAATAAAATCTTTTAAAAAAAGAAAGAAAAAATTGTTAGAATAAAGTGCATAATCCTGAGTCTGCTTTTTGCTTTCACAATTTGTAAATATTCCACTTTCCCTATTTAGAGCCTTTTGCGGTTTTCCATAGATAACCCTTGAAGCAGGAGATAATGTGAGTTATTTCCCAGATCTATTTGGAGGAGTGAAGATTGTTGACAATAAATTGTCCTTATTACCACTGACTGCTTTGACAGAGTTTTGTTACTTTTAAACTTATCCTAGCTGGTCTAAGTTTTCAGATGAACACACAGCATCTACTTTAAATTTTTGGTTTGCTTTCAGAAAAATTACTGATACAAGTTTAATAAACCAGATTTTATTCAAATGCTATAAAAATGAGGACATTCTTGGGGCGCCTAGGTGGCTAGTCAGTTGGGCATCTGCCTTTAGCTCAAGTCATGATCCCTGGGATTGAGCCCCATGTTGAGCCCCTTGTCGGGCTCCCTGCTCAGTGGGGAGTCTGCTTCTCCATCTCCCTCTGCTCGTCCTCCCCGCTTATGCGCCCCCTTCTCTCTCAAATAAATTAAAAAAACAAAACAAAATAGTCTTTAAAAATGAAAACATTCTTAACAT
The DNA here is from genome assembly GCF_054177405.1 of Leptonychotes weddellii. Classification (NCBI taxonomy): domain Eukaryota; kingdom Metazoa; phylum Chordata; class Mammalia; order Carnivora; family Phocidae; genus Leptonychotes; species Leptonychotes weddellii. Next base: position 1,408 of record NW_027680692.1, read on the forward strand.
GAAATCTTCTAAAATATTCTTTCTCTTTCAGATGGGCCATCTTACCCTAGAAGACTATCAGATCTGGAGTGTGAAAAATGTTCTTGCCAATGAATTTTTGAATCTGCTTTTCCAGGTATGTTTAAGGTAAATGACAGGTACAGAGAATAGTAGTTCTACACCTGTTTCATTGTGTAGTGGTTATTACAACTCAGCTACAAAGCCACATATTATAAAAAGAACTACATTATCCTGTATACACCTGAAAGATGGTAAGATAGAGTATGAGAGCCCTGAGGCATCTCAAAATCATGACATGAGAGATGAGGAAGTAGAATAGAGGTGATTATGTTTTATTTATCTTATAACTCATGGTAGACCAGCATGTTAAATAGAGAATAATTTTAGATTGCAAAAGCCATCATAATTTCCTATTTTTCTTCACTGTTGTCTTTTTTAAAGGCCCTTCCTAACAAGTCAGGCAGTGTGAACAGAAAGATGGATCATAAGTAGGCAGCTGTAAAATTTTCAATGTACACAGTCTCTCCAGTTAGATTATCTTGGCTGCAAGCCTGTTTCTAAATGTTTTAAAAAATTCTTTAGAAGAACCAAGAAAGATTGAAGAAGGAGGAGAGAAAAAGTGCAAGGTGCCAGGAATGAACATTAAGTCATAAGGCTTGCCAGATTTCAACTATTTTCCTCGTTAGAGTAGTTCTCTTGCTCCAGTTTAAAAAAGTAATTTATGGGGCGCCTGGGTGGCTCAGTTGGTTAAACGACTGCCTTCGGCTCAGGTCACGATCCTGGAGTCCCGGGATCGAGTCCCGCGTCGGGCTCCCTGCTCAGCTGGGGGTCTGCTTCTCCCTCTGACCCTCTTCCCTCTCTTGCTATCTGTCTCTCATTCTCTCTCTCTCAAATAAATAAATAAACTCTTAAAAAAAATAATAATTTATGATTTCCCATTTTTTATAATTCTTCATAAATATTTAAGTTGATTTAGTAGTGGTATTTTAGATTCTTATTTTATTTTCCTTCCCTTGTAAAAACACCCCTGTGAAGGTCAGTAAAGTTTGGTATTTTTATATCTATCATGCTCTTCCATTTAAAAAAAAAAAGAATAACTCGTTTGTGCATGGCTATGTTGGAATAAATGGAAATTGGTCTCTTCCTAATAGCTAATGACTAATGACTATGGATATAAAACATATACAGTCTAAAAAGCCTGTAATATCAATTTATATCAATCAGTTGCTCCACTATCAGTTATAATTTTCATCAGGATTTAAGTTGATGGCTTTATAAAATATAAACATGTACAAAAATTGTATAAATCACTATTCTAAACAGAAATGACTTGCTTGGTAATATCAAAATTGATCAACTATTTTTATCATTTAAAATAATATCCTCATTACTTTATCTCATAATTATATAAACATTTAGATCACTTAGGCTTATGTCTGTGTCATCTTGTAGCTCTCACATAGCATAGCGTTTGATTTTTTTTGTATTGCCTTTTCTGTTTTCTCATTTTTTTTTCTCATTCTTATCAAGGACTTGCAGTGGCACTATTTTTCTATGACTAATTTATAAATAAGCATATGCTTGAGATTTGCTTTTGTGTGTGTGTTTCTAACATACTATGAAGAGCTGAAAGATAGTTTCCATTGAATACCTGTCACCTACATTTTAACATTACATTTTACTGTAATGTTATATGTTTATATGTATATAAAAGCATATACAGTATGCTTTTAAGTAAGAGACTATTATGCTAAGTTGTTTTATTTTCTATGTGTCTTAAAATTGGTAGAGTTAGTTGGTAAGTCTAGCGATAAAAGCTTGAATTACGCTCTTATTTGCCAAGATCCCTCTTGACTGTTTCGGCTATTTAAGTGTAACATACATAAGTGTCAATAGAATTAGAAAACCATCCCTGTAGTAATATCTTTATTTTCAATCTTTTTTGTAAACTCAGTGCCCAATATTTTGCAGAGGAAGCATGCTAAACATAACCAGCGTCTTGTTTCTTGTGCATTTGTCAAAAAGTGTCAAGTTTTAAAAAGCATGGTAGGCAGAAAAATGCACACCACCTCCAACACCAGTTATCCATGCCCTAATCCCTGGAACCTGGGCATATGTAATCTTACATGGCAAAAGGGACTTTGCCAGCTGTATCAGCTTAAAGACTCTGAGATAGGGAGATTAGCATAGCAGATGGGCCTATCTAATCACATGAGTCCTTAAAAGTAGAGCACCTTTTCCAGCTCTGGTCAGGAAGAGGGAGGGAGGTAAAGGAGGAGAGGGAGAGAAATGACTTGGAAGAAGGGTTAGAGATGCTGGCTTTGAGATAAAGGAAGGGGCTGTGAGCAAAGTAATGTGGATGAACTCTGGAAGCTGGAAAAGGCAAGGAAATGTATTCTTTTTTTATTCTTTTTTTATTTTTTAAAGATTATTTATTTGACAGAGAGAGACAACAAGAGAGGGAACACAAGCAGGGGCAGTGGGAGAGGGAGAAGCAAGCTTCCCGGCCGAGCAGGGAGCCCAATACGGGGCTCGATCCCAGGACCCTGGGATCATGACCTGAGCTGAAGGCAGCCGGGTAACAACTGAGCCCCCCAGGCACCTCTGTATTCTTTTTTTAACCTCCAGAAAGGAATGCAGCTCTGCTGACACCTTGATTTTTTTTTTTTTTTTTAAGATTTTATTTATTTATTCATGAAAGACAGACAGAGGCAGAGGGAGAACCAGGCTCCCTGCGCTTGATACAGGACTCAATCCCAGGACCCTGGGATCATGACCTGAGCCGAAGGCAGATGCTTAACCTACTGAGCCACCCAGGTGCCCCAACACCTTGATTTTTAACCTAGCGAGGCCCATGTCTGAATTTTAACCTACAGAACTATAAGATAATAAATTTGTATTGTTTTAAGATGCTGAATTTGTGATAATTTATTACAGATGCAATAAAAAACCAATGCAGAGAAGATAATCCACATTTATGGATTGTAAGGCTCAACATCTTAAAGGTGTCAGATCCCTTTAAATTGGTTTGTAGATTTGGTACGCTAGCAATCAAAATCCCAAAAAGTTTAATGTCATTGTTTTTGTAGAACTTAAGCTGATTCTAAGTACATAAAGAAGTGGAAAGGGCCAAAAATAGTCAGGATAATGTAAAGAACAGTGTTAGAGGACTGAAGTCACCAGATATTAGGACTTCCGATAAAACAACAGTATTAAGACAATATGATATTTGTGTGTGTGAAGGTAGACATAGACCACTGAAACAATACTGAGAGTTTTTAAACAGACCTACATGTATGTGATCACTTGATTTATAATCAAGAAGACATTGCATTGCTTGATCTTGTAAATAAATGGTGTACTGGGTCAATTGGTATCTCTATGGGGAAAAATGCATCATTATTCCTACCTCGTGCCATAGATGAAAATTAATCCCAAGTAGGATTATAAGTCTTAGAAGTTTAAAAGGTAAAAATAAAGCATTTAGAAAATAATGTACAAGAATATTTTAATGGCTTTGAGGTGGAAAAGAGTTCTTTAAAAGGACACAGAAAGCATTAACCACCAAGGAAAAGTTTTTAAGTTGGACTTCAGTAAAATTAAGAGGTTTTTTATTTTTGTTTTTTAATTGGGAGATACCATTAAGAAAATGAAAAGATAAGCAATGCAGTGGGAGAAGTTGTTTGTGATACTTATATCCAACAAGATGGGTGTCTAGGGCATACAGAGCATAAAAATCAATGAGAAAAAGGTAAAACTTTAATATAAAAATGTGTAAAGAAAACTTGAAGAGATGCTTCACCAAAGAGAATATCCAAATAGTTAATGAATGTTATGAAAAGGGGCTCCTTAGTCATCATAGAAATACTATTAAAACCACATATGAAATAGTAGTAGACATGCCCCAGAATGATTAGTTTTTAAGTGATATGAAGTATTGATGAGGATAACAAGAACCTGGAACTCTCATACATTGCCAGTAGGAATATAAATTATTACAAATACTTTGGAGATTGGGGCACCTGGGTGGCTCAGTCACTTAAGTGTCTGCCTTCAGCTCAGGTCATGATCCTGGGGTCCTGGGATTGAGCCCGGTGTCGGGCTCCCTGCACAGTGGGGAGTGCCACTCCCCCTGCTTGTGTTCTCTCACTCTTCTCTGATAAAGAAATAAAATCTTTAAAAAAATAAACAAATAATTTGGAAATTGCTTGGCAGTATTTTCAAAAGTTGAATGTGCGCTTACCCCATGACTCATAAAGTCTACCTCGTCTGTAAACCCTACAGAAACGTGTATATCTGAGCACCAAAAGACATACAGGTAAGTTCTTATAACTTGTTATAGCCCAAAACAGAAAATGACCCAAATCAACAATAAATACATAAACAATAAGTAAATTGTAACATGTGCATAGAGTGGTATATTGTAACGCAATGAAAATAAGTATAATAGTGCCACACACAAAAACATGGATGAATCTTATATAATCTTGAGTTGAAAATACTAGACCAAAAAATTCAAAAGCAGGCAAAACCTATGGTGACAGAATTCAGGATCATGGATACATCAAAGGGGCTCAGTGATGTGTGGGAAGGAACCCATAGTGGGACTTTTGATGAGATAGCAGTGTTCTATTTCTTGACTCTGTAAAGGTTTCATAGATGTTACTTTGTGAAAAGTCATTGAACTGTACACTTAAGATTTGTTCACTTGTAAGCATGAATACTCTATTTCCATTTTCTGTAAGTTTGCTTAGAAAAATAGGTTTTGAGGCACCTGTGTGGCTCAGCTGGTTAAGCGTCCAACTCTTGATTTTGGCTCAGGTCAGATTAGGTAGTCAGATTAGGTAGTAAGATCGAGCCCTGCATCAGGCTCAGTGGGGAGTCTGCTTGAAGAATCTCTCCCTCTGATTCCCCCCAGCCCCCCCCCCCAAATAAATAAATCTTTAAAAAAGAAAAATAGGTTTCAAAACTCAAGTATTTAATATGAGAATGGATGAAACAAACAGTGGTATGTTCACAGTGGAATACTACTCAGCAGTAAAAATGAACTGCTGCTGCATAGAAGAGTCTCGAAAACCCAATTTGTGGATTTTGTAAACAAAACTGTAAACAGATATTGAACTCTGATTAATGTTGGCCATGCTGATGTATTTATAAAAAGCTGTACTAATGTCTGTAATTTACTTTGAAATGCATCCAAAAATTAAGATGGATTGATGGATGAATTAAGGGATAGATAGATGCAAGTATAATAAAATGTTAATGTTAGAATCTAGGTAATGGGTATAATGTGTTCAGTGTAAAATTCTTTCAACTTTTCTGTATTTTTGAAATTTTTCATGAGAAAATGTTGAAAAAAATTACATCTTTTGTGATGATATTTAGAGAAGGCAAATAAGTTAAAGAGGAAATGAGTCTTAAAAAGCATATTTAACATTAGTGACAATAATTTTTCTTTTTGAACTATTTAAACTAAAATGCCACCCATATCTTTTTTTTTTTTTCATCAATCAATAAGCTGACATTTATTGACCACTCTATCCAAAATAATGTTTTTTTCCTCAAGTGCACATGAAATGTTCACCAAGATAAGCCACATCCTACATGGTAAAGTAAACATTAACTAATTTAAAAGAAGTAAAATCATACAACTTATGTCCTCTGATCATGATGGAATTAAACAGAAACCAATAACAGAGAAATGGCGGTAAAATTTCCAATACTTAGAAATTAAACTACACACTTCTAAACAATACATGGGTAAAGGAGAACATTTCAAGAGAAATTAGAAAATATTTTGAAGTGAACAAAAATGAAAATGCAGCATATCAAAATTGGTGGGATGCAGGTCTGAAATAAAATTTCTACCTTATGAAATTAGAAAAGACAAGATAAATTTCAAACAAGCAGAACTGCAGAAATAATAAAGAATAGAAATCAATGAAGTAGGAAAGGGAAGAACAATAGAGAAAATAAAAAACAAGGGAGGTAGTTGTTTAAAAAGATTTTAAATATTGATAAACCTCTAGCTAGACTAACAAAGAAATAAAGAGAGAAGAC
>NW_027680693.1:0-375 GCF_054177405.1 Leptonychotes weddellii
GACTAATTTTTCTGTTCAGGGAATTTGTAATTTAGCTGGGAAGATTCATTTATTCATAAACAAATGTATGGTTGATACCTGTCAAACATTGTTTAAGGCATGGGGATAGAGCTGCTCTCAGAACTGACCAAAACCCTTGCCCTTCATGGAGTTTTCCTTCTAGTAGGGGAGACAAAAATGTGGGTGGACTCCCATCACAACTAAAAGGATAACGTATTTTATGTGTCTTCCACACCTGGAGGAGGTTCCTTCCAATGTCATAAGTCTCCTGCAAAACACCTCCAGACCCAGAGTTTCCACAGGACTGCCACAGGGTCAATCAGAGAAGTTTAGTGGCAGACTTAGGATAGACAACTCGAGTTCAAAAACTGAGAG
>NW_027680694.1:0-375 GCF_054177405.1 Leptonychotes weddellii
CGCTTCTGGCTGCACGGGGTGGTCATGACAGGCTTTGTGATGGAGCCTAGTGTGGACAGAGCCGCCAGCCACTCAGCGGACCGCATCCGCACCCCTGGTTTTGGCACGGGGAGACCTGCTCCTGCAAGCTGCAAGGGCGCCTGGGGGGCTGGCATGACGCTGGGCAGCAGGGAGCGGCTGTGCCCGAATCCCGGAGGACATCACCGGCAGCATCGCCCATCGGTCTCTCTTTTTATAAAAGGTAGGCTTGTGTCTGGTGCCTTAGGGCAAAAGGCCTTCCTTCAGTCCTGGAGGCTGGGATTTGCACCCCTGAGTTAGGTTGCTGGCTCAGACCCGCGGGCCATCTGTGGGTGCTCCTGCGGAGGGGAGACTGTG
>NW_027680695.1:0-375 GCF_054177405.1 Leptonychotes weddellii
GGGCACCTGGGCGGCTCAGTCGTTGAGCGTCTGCCTTCGGCTCAGGTCATGATCCCAGGGTCCTGGGATCGAGCCCCGCATCGGGCTCCCTGCTCAGCGGGAAGCCTGCTTCTCCCTCTCCCACTCGCCCTGCTTGTGCTCCCTCTCTCACTGTGTCTCTTTCTGTCAAATAAATAAAATCTTAAAAAAAAAAAAAAAAAATAAATAAATAAATAAAAAACAGCAACAACAAAAAACAAAAACATGTATGGCATCTAACAAGGATGCACAACTCTCAGCTCATATGAGAGTGAGAGCCCAGTATGGCCAGATCTTCTGATTTTTCAACAGAAACTGGAGATCCAGAATTTCATGTGAAATCTCCCAATTTTACAA
>NW_027680696.1:0-375 GCF_054177405.1 Leptonychotes weddellii
TATAAATGTATTTTTGTCCTACATGTACCTCTACATTTATATTGTTATCATTTCTCATATGCCTTTAAAATGACATGCTCTTTGAGGTTTTTTTGACTAAGAGACCATGAGGCTTTGGAGAAAACAAACTGTCATATTTATTTCCCCATATAAACTGTGACAATGTGTGACATGTTAGGTGGATAATACAAATGTTCAACGAGCCAGCCTTATCAAAATCTAGTGAATGTTTTAATATCTGGTTCTTATAAAGATGTGCATGTCTTGCTTTGCTTTGTATAGTTTTAAAAAATATGTTTAGGTTATGAAAATAACATTATGGAACACCTAATAGCTAACATTGTCACAAAATAAAATGTTTAAAGGAAAATAATT
>NW_027680697.1:0-375 GCF_054177405.1 Leptonychotes weddellii
TTTTTTTTTAAAGAGATTGGGGGTGCCTGGCTGGCTCAGTTGGTAGAGCATGCAACTCTTGATCTCAGGGTCATGAGTTCAAGCCCCACAATGGGCCCAGAACCTACTTAAAAATAAACAAATAAAAGGTTGGTTTTTTTTTTTTTAAGTCTAACTTTCAAAGAAAGAACGAACAAACGGACGGACGAAAGGGAGAGGGGGGGAAGGAGGGAGGGAGGGATTGAGGAAAAAAAGTATTTTCCCAAAACCTCTCCCAGAGTTTTCCCAAGTCCCTAGTAGGTTTTTTTTTTTTTCCTTTCCACTCACATACAGAGTAGTGTCTTCTGGAAACTGCTGAAGGTGGTGAGGGAAAAGGAGTGATACTTTTAGGAGTCA
>NW_027680698.1:0-375 GCF_054177405.1 Leptonychotes weddellii
CCACTCCCCCTGCTTGTGTTCCCTCTCTCGCTGTGTCTCTCTCTGTCAAATAAATAAATAAAATCTTTAAAAAAAAAAAAAAAGAAGTATAAAAGTATATAATATGCTATATGTTGATAAATACTAAGGAGAAGCATAAGGCAGGGAAAGTAGATAGAAATTATGGGCAGGGGGGTGTCATTATTCTAAATTAGGTGGCCAGAGAGAGCCTCACTAAACAGGTGGTATTTGAGCTAAGATATGAGCGATGAGGAAGCCATGTAACTATTTGGAGGAACAGCATTCCATGTAAAAGGAACAGCATGAGCAGCAGTTCTGAGGGGAAAAGATGCCTAGCATGTTTGAGAAATAGCAAGGTGAGCAGTGTGGCTGGAA
>NW_027680699.1:0-375 GCF_054177405.1 Leptonychotes weddellii
ATGCACTGTTCAGAAGTGAGCCTGGAAGGTCATATAGCTTTCACTGGTTTGTTTTCCTGAACTTCTCCTTCTCCACAATTCCCCTTATACTTTATGGCTTCTTTAGGCTCCCCTTTTAGGTCTCTGGCTAGAAAGTTGGAACTTTTTTTAAGTTTCTCTACTACTCACTTCCCATAATTGTACCTGAATCCCAGGCCAAGGGGCAGGAAGATGGAGAGAGAAAAATAATGCAGTGGGGGTTTAGCACTCTCTTGGGACCACAGATCCTTTGATCAGAGAAGAAGATTCTCCTCCTTTAGAGTTGTAAAGGCTTGTGGGTGTCTAGGGGCTGACATACAATAGAATACAGAAAATAGGAAAAAAAATACATGGATT
>NW_027680700.1:0-375 GCF_054177405.1 Leptonychotes weddellii
CTTAAGTGTTGAATGAATTTCCACCCACCCATCATTACCCAAGTGATCCCCACTCATAACTAAAGTGGAAACATCAGACAAGACTTCCCCACGATGAAGCCTTTGACTTTCTTTCACTATCCTTTCATTGAGAAGGAACAATAACCCAACATCTTAGGAAAGAGTTCACAAGACAGCCCCCCACCCCAGTCTGCAGGTCATCTTTTGTGTGACTTTGTTAAGCCCACTATTATTGGCATTCACTGATGTTACCCCTCCTTCCATCCTTACCATTTTTAGAGAAAGTCCAGATGGAGATTGACAGAGTGATTGGCTCACACCATCTCCCAGCCCTTGAAGATTGGGAAAAAAAAAAAAAAATAAGGGCACCTTATA
>NW_027680701.1:0-375 GCF_054177405.1 Leptonychotes weddellii
ACTTCCAGTCTTCCTGAAGCAAACGTCCCTCTGTGGCTTCTCCACCCCTCCAGCTCCTGGTGTCCACCCGCCCAGCAGCCTCTGCCCCCTGCAAGCCAGCACGCTGGCAGCCCCGGGTGTGGACACTAGCCCTGGGACAGGAGAAGCCCAGGCTGAGGCCCCTGGGCCTGTGTTCGTGTCTCACGGCCCCTGCCCCCATGGCCCCTTCCCCCACGGTCCCTCCCTGCCCCTGGTCACACGGCCCCTGCCCCCCATGTCCTCGAGCCCCCGCCCTCCATGTCCCGTGGCTCTTGCCCCCCAGGTCCGCGGCCCCTGACCCACGGCCCCTCCCTGCCCCTGGTCACACGGCCCCTGCCCCCCATGTCCTCGGGCCCC
>NW_027680702.1:0-375 GCF_054177405.1 Leptonychotes weddellii
TGGCTCAGTTGGTTAAGCGACTGCCTTCGGCTCAGGTCATGATCCTGGAGTCCCGGGATCGAGTCCCGCATCGGGCTCCCTGCTCGGCAGGGAGTCTGCTTCTCCCTCTCCCACTCCCCGTTTGTGTTCCCTCTCTCGCTGTGTCTTTCTCTGTCAAATAAATAAATAAAATCTTTAAAAAAAAAAAAAAAAAAAAAAGAGCATCCTACTGAAGAATGAATGGGTCAACCAGGAAGCTAAAGAATTCAAAAAATACATGGAAGCAAGGGGCACCTGGGTGGCTCAGCCAGTTAAACATCTGCCTTCAACTCAAATCATGATCCCAGGGTTCTGGGAACAAGCCCCATGTCAGGTTCCCTGCTCAGTGGGGAGCCT
>NW_027680703.1:0-7467 GCF_054177405.1 Leptonychotes weddellii
TGACTATCATCCCCAGCACGAATCAGGATTAGCCTGTGGATGACGATCATCCCCAGCATGAATCAGGATTTGCCTGAGGGTGACTATCATCCCCAGCACGAATCAGGATTAGCCTGAGGATGACTATCATGGCCAGCACGTTTCACAAATGAGGAAGCCATGATCTGAGTCCTAGTTGGCAGTGTGTCTTCCATCCTGCCTCTGGAACATGACTGGCCAGACTCTTCATTCATTCATTCAGACAAGAATTCGTAAGTGCAGGGCATTGGGACCAAAGAAGAAGTCTCCACCAACACAGAACATTCTGTGGGGAGCAACAGATGCTAAGAACAACTGGAAAGAAAGCTAATCAAAGGTGGTGCAAGGCATGGTGGGAGAAGCTTTACCGAGGAGTGATTGACACACATTGTGTATATGTATGGTGTACAACCTGATGTTCTCATGTATGTATATGCTGTGAAACAATTCAGGTAGACACACTTGTAAGGGAGAAAAAGAGCCTAGGAGAGTTTCCTTACCAGATGTTACAACTTCCGTAATGCCCCAACCACTAAATCCTCTTGGTGGCAGGTGCAAGCGTCCGGTGATTGATTGTAGGCACGGGGGTTGGAATGTTCAGCATGATGACTGTGGTTCACAAGACCCCACTGCATATTTGAAAGTCATGAGAAGAGACGAATTAAAAGTGCTCACCCCAGGGAAAAAATTGTAACTAAGTGTGGAGCTGAATATTAACTAATCTTACTGTAATCATTTTGAAATATACGCATATATCAAAAGATTACGTGGTATGCCTTAAAATTATACAATGGATGCTATATGCTAATTCTACCTCTAGAAAACCAGAAAAAATACCCTGGTGATATTGGTGCAAATAGGTCAAGGACACTAAATGAAGGTTGAGAAAGTGGCCGATTTCCTGGGTGACTGGAGGTAGAATTGTAGGACATAGGACGAGCAGGTGGAGGTAAAGGAGACCAGGGCTTTGCAAGAAGTCAGGGCAGTGTTCTGCTCAGACATGGGGTGGTTTGGTCCCAGACTGCAGCGGGGCACTGCACACATCCAGGGCCTGCCCTGAGAATGGGTCCCATGTGGCCACGCCTGGCCGCGCTCTCTGTCTTCTTGCTCTAATGAAAGCAGCGGGGCTGGCAGCTTGCTCCATTGTCCTTCCACGTAAAGCTCGTGTTTAAAACACTGCTTCTGGGCTGGTGCCGGAGGATTGCCACATCACCTTTGGGAACAGAGCTGGGTCTTTCTCCTCTGCCGCGGGCCCCTTTGAGTCCATGGTATCTCCCAGAGAGTGTTTGAAGCTTACAGTCTGTGACTTATACTTCCAGCAAGGGAAGAACATCACTAAGAATTGGGAACAGCACAGAGTTGTCTGTAAACAGTACAATCTGGATTACAGAGTTCCTTCCAGTCTGTGCCCACTGGGAGATGAGCATCAGGGTGGAAGAAACCAAGGCTCTGGGGTCTTCTGGATTGTTGGGGTGGAGCCAGAGACCGCTGGGAACCCCTGCCAACAAGGGGTGCTCCTGTCTCTAAGGGACTGTTTTCTTGGAGAACTTTGAGCTCCTACGATTTACTGCAAGCCCTTCAGCTGAAGCGTTGAGCCTCTCCTCAGCAGAAACATGGTGACATGCTGCTCACGGGAGCCTCATGCCTGGTGTGTGGGCATGGCAGTCTGTCTTTCCCCTCTGTCCCACTGCACCTGCAGCTCTCATGCTCCAGGCTCCTATAGCTTGGATCCCACAGGGATGCTCTTCACCTCCCCCTGTGGATGGATTTGCCCCCTCTCATGCCTTCTGATTCTCTTTACTTCAAGATATTGTCATGGGTGAGAGGAGGCTTCTGTAGTCAGTGTCTGTGGTATAAGAAAAAATGCATATATTTGATCTTTGTCCCTGGTGCTTGGCACAGAGCGTCAAAAACCCTTCAGATTTCCTGAGTGATAGGAGTGTCTTCTGTTGTTCATAAAAGGCCCCTTTCAGCCAGACCTGGATTTCTGCTAATGTAACTTATGGTGGGTCCTTGCACAGTTTCCAGGGAGGGCCTGGCCCTGCCAGAGAGACCAAACATGGGTTTAGGACTTTGAGCTCCAACCCCCCACCTTCTTTTGAGGAGGGGATGGGGGATGGAGACTGGGCCGGTCACGTTGTCAACAAGTTAATCAACCATGCCTGTGTAATAAATCCCCCAAACGAACTCTCGACACCGAGCTTTGGCAGAGTGCCAGCACTGAGGTGCTGGGAAGGGACAGGGCCTGGAAGCTCTGCGTCCCCCACCCCAAAGCTGACCTTGCCCTGCGCATCTCTCCCATTCGGCTGTTTCTGAGTTGTATCCTTTATAATAAAATGGTCATCACAAGCACAACGCTTTTCAATGAGTTCTACAAATCGTTGAACCTGAAGGATGGGCTCTGGGAAACCCAGAATTTAAAGCTAAATCATTTAAAATTGTAGGTGGCCCCTGAGACTTGAGGCTGGCCTCTCAAGTGGGGGAAGGTCCTGTGGGACTGAGACCCTTCCATCCATGGGTTCTGTGGTAAATGCACGGCTTGTGTCTACACTGGATTGGATTGTTGGACACCTGACTGGGGGTGAATGATTGGTCAGCAAGCATGTAGGGTCCTAAACACTTCACTCACCTTGTGACCATGCACAAATCACTCCACTTTCCTTTTTGTGCAAACATGCAGGTAATGTTTATATCTGTCTCGTTTTCATACTTTGAGATTTAAAAGGGCTACTATTGCATTCAGAGCGCTGCCTGGGATACAATGAGGTCTATTTTTATCTCTTTTTCCTCTCATTATCTTTTTACACCCATGCCCTATACTAAGTAATACTGTGCTTATCTTTGAGGGGTAAATGTCAGAAATAGGGTCATGGGTTAAAGGCTCAATTTCAGCTTCCCTTCTAGTGGGCAACGTTCTCAGTGGATTAGGGGACTTGGTTTGGAATGGGGTCTCTGGAACCCAACCTCCCAGGATAGAAAAGTTCGTTTTGGGCAAAAAGTGTCCGTTTTTCAACTTTGTGATTTGTTGTTTAGTTATATTGAGAATTACCTTAACAGACACGTAAGCCTCATTTTAGGAATTATTAGCACTGATGCCTGGAGTACAAGAATGTCTCTAGGACTGTGAACTCACCTTCATTAAGCATCTTTCTGCTCCAGAAACTGTGCTGCGTATTCTAACTAAGGAGTTGTCAGGTACGAGTCATACCTTTCCGTAATTTGGAGCAGTGATATCAGCGTTTTAGTCATAAACAGGCGTATCAGTCAGAACACAGCCCTGTGACAGAAACTAGACCAATCGTTTTAACTGAGGGAATTTAATATGAAGATTGTGGGGAATTAAGTGTTGGCTATCTGAAAAGAGAAGCACAACACAAAGGTTTTACGGGGGGAATGACTTCAGCAAACGTGGGTGTTTGGAGGAGGGTCCCGTGTAGCGGAGCCCCAGCCTCTGAGACGGGAGCGCCGCTGGGCTGCTGTTGGTGTGAAGGGCTGGCCTTGCAGGTGTGCAGAGTGGAGTCAGCTTCTGCCCCTAGGGTGAGGCAGCCTTGCTGAGGAAGCCTCGAGGGACAAAGGGAAGCCAAACGGAGAGCCTGGCAGACTGACTGGAGAGCTTCCCACGAGACATGTTTCCAGAAAGCCGCTGATGGGCAAAGTCATTTTGCTCTCCACGTCCCAACTCGGCATCACAAAGAGGAGGACAGAGGGGTCAACTTGCTGTCAAAAGGGTGGTTTCATAGTTGGCACAGTATTACTTAGTATAGGGCATGGGTGTAAAAAAAATAAATTTGAGAATCGTGTGTGTGTGTGTGTCAAGAGATGAGTAAGTGAGGCTTCAGAAGCTGGGAGTAAGGAAACAGGGAACCAGGAGAAATTCTGACAGTTAATTTTAGTTTGTCAAGGAGGGCTTTGTCTACTAGTGGGGATTGGAGGTTAAAAGGAAGAAGATGATGAATATATATATATATATATATATATAGCACATCTTTGTCCATTCATCTATGGATGGACACTGGGTTGCTTTCGTGTCTTGGCCGTTGTAAATAAAGCTGCAATAAACACAAGGGTGCGTGTATCTTTTTAAATTAATATCAGCCATGAACAAGAATGAGATCAATTCGTAACAACAAGAATGGACCCAGAGGGTATTATGCTAAGTGAAATCGTCAGTCAAAGAAAGACAAATACCATATGATTTCACTCCATATATGGAATCTAAGAAGCAAAACAAATGAGTGAAGGGAGAAAAAAGAGAGAGAGAGAGAGAGACAAACCAAGAAACAGACCCTTAACTCTAGAGACCAAACTGATGGTCACCAGAGGGGAGGGGGGTGGGGGGATGGGTGAAGTAGGTGAAGGGGATTAAGAGGACACTTGCCAGATGAACACTGAGAAATGTATAGAATCGTTGAATCACGATATTGAACGACTGAGGCTAACATAACACTATGTTAATTACACTTCAATGATAGATAAAGAGAAGAAAGAAAGATATGGTCAAATCTGTGTACTTAACTGATCATATTATTTTAAAAGACATCTGATGATTGGGGCACCTGGGTGGCTCAGTCGGTTAAGGGTCTGACTCTCGGTTTCAGCTCAGGTCACGATCTCAGGGTCGTGGGATCGAGCTCCATGTCAGGCTCTGCGCTCGGCACACAGTCTGCTTTGGGTTCTTTCTCCTTCTCCCTCTGCCCCTCCCCTCATTCTCTCTCTCTCCTTGGAATAAATAAATAAATCTTTTAAAAAAATCTGATGATTGTTAATGGGGAAAAATGAAAGATAGTAGTAATTCTTCAAGAAAAACATTGGTACACTCGATTTTGTTTTTTATCATGAACTGGGAGTGGCGTAATTAGACCTTCGTCTCTGCTAAATAATTAATGTCAGAAAGAGGTGCCAAGAAAGCCTAGAGTAAATGCCATTCTCTTTTCCATACATGTCCCAGTGACTAATGGCTCTATAACAAGACAATCTGGTTAATCAGCTACCTGAATCTTTTACAAATCCTGTATTTAGCATGTGAGAAACCTTTATTGACCGAAGGCAGATCCTCTGTGGGCGTCAGTGAAATTTTTAGAGTATTATTATCGAGTTTTCCTGAGGAAGATCTTGGCTTTCTTTTTTGTTGAATTGAAGAGCTGTCTACTCAGGTTGGACACCTTGAGAAGGTGGATACCAGGCCCCATTTTGATGAGAGCATCCAATAAATGACTGTTAAAGATCTTGGCTTGGGTTTTAACCAGTTATCACATCATCTCTAGTGATCATGCATCTAGTTATCACAAGAAACAATTTAAAAGATTTTGTACTGAAAACAGTAAGTGGTGCAGTGAAATAGTTAAGTTATTCCAAGAATGCTACCTTTCTTGCAAGAGTAATTTAAACACAAGGGAAAGAGTCTAGGCTTTTGTGCTTTGCTAAAACAGTGCCCTCTACTGATGGAAACTTTTTCCTGCTTATTCTCATTTTTTTTTGTGGCTTAAGCTCAGGGACACGAAGTCTGGTGTGGATGATGAGGCTGGACAACTATTAGCCAATAGAATTAGGAATTTGTGCAAATGGTAGATATAACATTACAATTATTTTAAGCAATATTAAACATTTTCCCATTTTTTTTTCTTTTTGACATTATTAAAAAAAACATTTTAAATATCCTAGAAATGTCTTCAAGGTAATGCCAATTTTAGATCTCTCTTAACTTCTGGCCGAGGAATTCAGGGCTTTCTGGCTAACTTTGGTGTGCTAAGTATTTATCAGGAGCTGCTCAATTCTTTGAGTTGGAAACACAATTTTAAACATGTAAGGCGGGTATAGAATTCGCCAAAGGTAGTCGAGTCTATTCTTCTTAAAGAATAAAAAAGGCTTTCTGTTATCATTGTTGCACAAAGTCTAAGTTACTATAAGTTACTGCGGTGGAAACGCAGCAGCCGTGGGGTTCAGCCCAGGCGTGAAGACTAAATCCGTTGTGGGTGCGAAGGTGGCGCGTCTCAGCCCTCCACCGGCTTGCCCTGTGGGCAAAGCCTCCCGCAGGCACTGCAGCTGAGTGATTGTCTGGCAGCCTTCCCATTTAACAAACTCGCAGGAGCCTTTTTACATCTAAATACTACGTGATAGGCAACCTCAGCGAGCCACATAGTGTGTGTGTGAGGTTCCCAAAGACTTTTCAATCATTCATTTCCATTCGTCAACTGAGCTTTTGTTTAGTGTGTGAATTTTTTTTTGAATGTATAGCAATAGGATGTTTCACTGGTGGCAATTCATCTTGGAGCATAATAAAATTAATTTGACCCACCCCCGCAAAAAAAAAAAAAAAAAGAGTCTCACTACATTCTCAGTACGGACCCACAGATTTCCAAAGCTTTCCTGGCAAAGTGATACTTTTGGAAATGTACCTGAAAAGCACACACCCTATCCTGTTTTCTTCATGAGTGTTTCCCATAGTTTTCCACAAAGTACTCAGAAAAGCAGAGAAAAGTGAATTTCAGGAACCTTACCATAATATAGAACAGTGCAGTAAAGCACTCAAAATATTTGAAGTCTTGGGTTTTGTGATAAAAATTTACCTACATTTTTCTATCTATTCTGTCAGTTTGTTGCAATGGAAGCATGCTTTCATTTAATTATCAGTTCAACTATTTAACTATCTTCTCGAGCGTCGAATAATATTGATGCTTCTGGAAAACTCCTCGTGTTTACCTTGTGATTTTATGTAACTCTGATGTAGAATATTCTAGGGGTCCCCAGTGTTCTACTCCCTGCGAAACCATCCCCAAAACTCAGTGTCTTGGGATAACAACCAGTTTATTACACCTCACCATTTTGTGGGTTGGGAATTTGACCAGGGCTCCCCTGGGAGGTTCTTCAGCTCTGTGCTGTGTCTACTGAGGTCACTGGGTGGTATCGAACTGGTGGGCAGGAGGGGCCCGGAGAGCTCCACTCAGTGTGGCAGAGTGGCTGGAAGTTGGTAAGAGAGCAGGCGATAGAATCCGCCCACCGTCTCCCCAGCACGGCTACCATAGGGCAGTCAGCCTTTCACCTGGTGACTCACAGACCCAGACAGACTGTATGTAGCTGCATGCTGACAGATTTCCTATGATCTTGCCTTGGAAGGTCTAAAATATCACTTTTACCTCATTCTAATAGGACGCTTTAAGATCATCTTTATTTTTTTTTTATTCTTATGTTAATCCCCATACATTACATCATTAGTTTTAGATGTAGTGTTCCATGATTCATTGTTCGTGCACAACACCCAGTGCTCCATGCAGAACGTGCCCTCCTCAATACCCACCACCAGGCCAACCCATCCTCCCACCCCTCTCCCCTCTAGAACCCCCAGCCTGTTTTTCAGAGTCCATCGTCTCTCATGGTTCGTCCACCCCTCCGATTTCCCCCGCTTCATTCTTCCCCTCCCGCTACCTTCTTCTTCTTCTTTTTTTTTTCTTA
>NW_027680704.1:0-375 GCF_054177405.1 Leptonychotes weddellii
AGTATCAGGAGATGGCTGAGGGCACAGACCCAAGAATTTTTATTCTGTGACCCTGGCAAATTACTAGATATCCCTGTGCCTCAGTTCTCTAGTCAGTAAAATGGGGATACTATTAGTAGCTATAATACCAACCTCAGAGAGTTTTGTGGGGATGAGATAATACCTGTAAGAGTGTGTGACAGTACTGCCAGGTACTGGCTATTATTTTTTCATTATGCTAATCAGCAAAAATGGCTGCCAAGCAAGACACACTCAGACTCCTTGTCACTTGGTTCAAGGCATTCTTCCTAAATATGGAAGGCCCTTGTTCCATCTTATTTGTTATGTTAGTGAAGACACTTAAGTTCTACTCTCAACAAATTTCAATTATCGAAC
>NW_027680705.1:0-375 GCF_054177405.1 Leptonychotes weddellii
ACACACACGCACACATACACACACACAGGGGCACACACCCACCCACACATGCACACACCCACGCACACACATACACACACGGGCGCAACCCACCCACCCGCGCGCACACACACATACACACACGGGCGCAACCCACCCACCCGCGCGCACACACACAAACACCCACACGTGCACACACACGCACACCAGCGCACACCCACCCACACATGCACACACACACGCACACACACACGGGCGCAACCCACCCACACGTGCACACACACGCGCGCACACACACAGAGACACACCGACGCACACCCACCCACACGTGCACACACACGTACACACATACACAAACACCGGCACACACACACCCACACGTGCACACATACACGC
>NW_027680706.1:0-375 GCF_054177405.1 Leptonychotes weddellii
TTGACACGGGCTTGGCGGAAACGGTCCGGGAAGCGGGGGGAGGGAGGTGCTTTGCATCCCCTACTAAAAATGGCTATTAAAAAAAATGTTTCGTAAAACAGCTTAAAGTTGCTTATTAATTAAAAGCTATCAAAAGTTTGAGGAAATTACCAAGTCAAGCCTTGAGAGAATGAAACCACAAGGCTGAAGGCCGCCGTTCACCTGCCTGGCGGGACGCCTCAGGGACGTCTACTGAGTGTCCCGCACGCACTGTTTGCTCCCCCTCGAGGGGGCAGGCGGTCACTAAATCATGTTTTTAAGATGTTTATAAGAAACAAGGCCACGACTGCAGACAGCCCGGGGGTGGGCCGTGAGGGGCTGCCCGTTTACTGCTTC
>NW_027680707.1:0-375 GCF_054177405.1 Leptonychotes weddellii
GGTGATGATGATGGTGATGATGATGGTAATGATGATGGTGATGGTGATGATGGTGGTGATGATGCTGCTGGTTATGATGATGGTGGTGATGATGGTGATGATGATGGTGCTGATGTTGGTGATGATGCTGATGGTGATGATGGTGATGATGCTGGTGATGGTGGTGCTGCTGCTGCTGATGGTGCTGATGGTGATGATGCTGGTGATGGTGATGGTGGTGATGGTCCTGCTGCTGCTAATTTGCCTTGCCAAGCCTCTCCCTGTTAAATCTAAAAGCATCCAGGTTTATGGATTTGATGTGTGTGTTTTATCAATTTTAGGCAGGCCTCATCTGCACGCTTCTAATAAAATACACTGATCATAATATTCCCTTCT
>NW_027680708.1:0-375 GCF_054177405.1 Leptonychotes weddellii
GGGGACGCTGGGCGGTGACGCCGCGTGTGCGTCTGTGTCAGTGTGCGCCCTGCGCATGCTCCCACCCAGGGTTGCGTGCACGCTTGCGTGCCCCCATGCATGTGTGTGGCAGGGAGGCGTGCGCCCGGCCGCGGCCTCTGACCCTGCCACCCTCTCTGCAGGTGCGGAAGATTGCTCCCGAGTACTACGACCACCTGCCACAGCACCACTCGTGGGTGAAGGTGCTCTGGGATTTCGTGCTCAAGGACTCCCTGGGGCCCTACGCCAGGGTGAAGCGGGTGTGCAGGCTGGCCGAGGACCGTCTGTGAGCCCTGCTCGTGATGGGAGCCAGGGGGACCCCGCGGGCCCCCGGCTCCCCTGCTGCAGAGCTGGCTG
>NW_027680709.1:0-375 GCF_054177405.1 Leptonychotes weddellii
GATTCGCTGTCATTTATGTGCTCCTTGTACCATTCCTTAGCGTCTGTGCGCCCCTCGTACAAGCTAAAAGAGGACTCTGCCCGCCACCCAGCGCCGCCCCCCACACTGTCCAGGTGCCCCTGGGGTGTCGGCCTCCCCCACAGCGGCGCCCCTCCCTGCAGATCCGGGGGACCCTGAAGAGCTGGACCAGACTGTGGTGCGTGCTGAAGCCGGGGGTGCTGCTCATCTACAAGACGCCCAAGGTGGGCCAGTGGGTAGGCACAGTCCTCCTGCACTGCTGTGAGCTCATCGAGCGGCCCTCCAAGAAGGACGGCTTCTGCTTCAAGCTCTTCCACCCGCTGGACCAGTCCGTCTGGGCCGTGAAGGTACGGCAGC
>NW_027680710.1:0-375 GCF_054177405.1 Leptonychotes weddellii
CTTCTTTCAAGATACATCTCCAAAAGCTAGTGAAATGAAATAAAAAGTGAACTTTTTGGATTTCATCAAGATAAAAAGCCTCTGCACAGCAAAGGAAACAGTCAACAAAACAAAGAGGCAACCCACAGAATGTGAGAAGATATTTGCAAATGGCATTACAGATAAAGGACTGGTACCCAAGATCTATAAAGAACTTCTCAAACTCAACACCCAAAAAGCAAATAATCAAGTTAAAAAATGGGCAGAAGAAATAGTCCTTAAATGGAAAGGGTCCACTAAATGCCAAGTGTGTTTAATAAAAAGAAAAATAAAAACTAAACAAAAGCCAAAAGCCACTCCTAGATACAATTTTGTGAAATTCAAGACTCATAGGAC
>NW_027680711.1:0-375 GCF_054177405.1 Leptonychotes weddellii
ACACACACAACCACACAACCACACACACAACCACACAACCACACAACCACACACAACCACACACAACCACGCACATAACCACGCACACAACCACACACACGACCACACAACCACACACACAACCACACAACCACACAACCACACACACAACCACACACAACCACGCACATAACCACACACACAACCGCACAACCGCACAACCGCACACACAACCACACACCCACACAACCGCACACACAACCACACACACAACCACACAACCGCACACACAAGCACACACAGAAGCACACAACCACACACACATGTGCACACACCCAGCTAAGCCCTGCACACAGACGGGGCCGCCCCGCACTCGGGCAGTTGAGTCGCACGGGC
>NW_027680712.1:0-375 GCF_054177405.1 Leptonychotes weddellii
AGGTCAAACTTTCCAGCTCGATCCCGTGTGTTCAGCAAGCTTTTCAAAGCGAGGCCGACGGAGGCTCCCATCCTGGCTCTGCCCAGCCTGTATCCCTCTGAGCCCAGGGCTCTCATTCCCAAGCAAGGACAGCAGCTCTGTCTGCCCCCGCGTTTACCCTGCCACTTGCACCGGGATATAGGACGCACCCGCTCTGGGCAGGCGACCCAGCTGCACTCTCGAGTTCAGTGTTCTGGCGTGTGCTCACGGCTGCCCCTGGGCTCCGTCCCTTTCCCCTGCAGGGAGCGGGAGCGCAGAGAGAAGGAGCGAGAGGAATGGGAGCGCCAGTACAGCCGGCAGAGCCGCTCACCCTCCCCCCGTTACAGTGAGTACCCC
>NW_027680713.1:0-375 GCF_054177405.1 Leptonychotes weddellii
AGAGAGAGGACTCAAACAAAATCAGAAATGAAAGAGAAGAAATAACCACAAGCCCAACAAAATGAAAAGGATTATAAGAGAATATTATGAAAAATTATATGCCAACAAATTGGACAACCTGGAAGAAATGGATAAATTCCTGGAAACATAGAACTTTGCAAAACTAAACCAGGAAAAAATAGAAAAAAAAAATGGACTGATCACCAGTAATAAAACTGAATAAGTAATCAACTCCCAACAAACAAAAGTCCAGGACTAGATGGCTTCACAGACAAATTCTACCACACATTTATTTATTTATTTTTATTATGTTATGTTAATCACCATACATTACATCATTAGTTTTTGATGTAGTGTTCCATGATTCATTGTTTG
>NW_027680714.1:0-94292 GCF_054177405.1 Leptonychotes weddellii
AAATCTTTAAAAAAAAAAAAAAGATTTTAAGTAATCTCAACACCCTACATGAGGCTCAAACCTTAAACCCAGAGATCAAGAGTCACATGTTCTACCACTGAGCCAGCCAAATGCCCTGAGAATTCAGTGTTTTTTACTAATGATTCTTGTGAGGTAAAAAAAGAATACATACGGCAGGCTTTTGTTCCCACACTATACCTGGTTTCCCTTTGCAGTTCCTTTTTTTTTACCTGCATAGAATAATAGTTCCTCACTGGTGGGAAATCTGTTAGGGCCAAGAATACTACTACAGATTTTACCCCTTCCAAGTATCCATTTTCATGGCTTGTTTCTGCTGTTAGTTTCTGTATTACTCACTTTGCCTGCTCTCATTTCCTGTTCAAGGATTACCTTAGTTTATTAAGAACGTTTCAACTCTGCAATGAGCCGGGACATTTATTTATTTTAAGATTTTATTTATTGAGAGAGAATGAGAGACAGAGCACATGAGAGGGGGGAGGATCAGAGGGAGAAGCAGACTCCCTGCCCAGCAGGGAGCCCGATGCGGGACTTGATCCAGGGATTCCAGGATCGGGACCTGAGCCGAAGGCAGTTGCTTAACCAACTGAGCCACCCAGGCACCGGAGCCGGGACATTTAATGAGTTCTAGGCAGCCAGATGTTTGTTGAGTCTCTTCATTTATTCATTACATGGCAGTGGACTGCTTGCTCTTTACCAGGCACTGTTGGACACCGGAATTCTAAAGAGAATAATTCTTCCCCTCAAGAAACCCGGTCAAAAAAAGACTAGGGAATTGGGGTGTCTGGCTGGCTCAGTCAGTGGAGCATGCAACTCTTAATCTCAGGGTTGTGAGTTCAAGCCCCACATTGGGCATGGAGACTACTTAAAAAAAAAAGGAACAGTGGAAAGAAACATGACAACTAATTGTAGAATGATCTTTGATTGGATCCTAGATGAAAAAAGCACTAAGGACATGTGTACAATTGAGGAAATTTTAATATGGACAATATGTTAAATGGTACTGTATCAGTGTTAAATTTGAGTGTTTTAATTATAGTGTGATTATATAAGAGAATGTCCTTGTTCTTAGGGGATACATGCTGAAGAGCTGAATGTATCACAGAATCATATAATGAGAAAGCAATTGTGGCAAGATGTCAAAGCTTGCAGTCTAGTAGGAGTGATAACCATGGACAAAAAATAAAAGACATTGCATAAAGTGCTATGATAAAGATATTCTAAGATAAGGAGTAGGACAAAGGGTGACCACTTATGGAAGCAGATATGGTCAAGGCCTCAAAAGAAACATTTTAGGGGCGCCTGGGTGGCTCAGTCGTTATGCGTCTGCCTTCGGCTCAGGTCATGAACCCGGGGTCCTGAGATCGAGCCCCGCGTCGGGCTCCCTGCTCGGCGGGAAGCCTGCTTCTCCCTCTCCCACTCCCCCTGCTTGTGTTCCTTCTCTCACTGTGTCTTTCTCTGTCAAATAAATAAATAAAATCTTAAAAAAAGAAAAAAAGAAAACACATTTTAGGATGAACCTTAATGAGTAGGAAATAAAATGCACAAAAGCACGGAGTTGGGAAAGAACCTCCAGGAGTGTAGGGTGGGGAGATGTAGATAATTTTTTTTCTTCTCATTTCTTCCCTCCCTACCTTCCTTCCCCTTCACCATACATAGCCACTGAAAGTAGTATCTCTTCAATTTCTTCCTTTTGGGGCCTTACATAAAAATAGTGAAAAACACTGGTGGAGGAAAAAAAAATGTCTTTGGTCTTGAAAGTCTGAACTTGGTGTAAATGACACACAGCTGGATGGATGGTGTTTATTTGGGAAGTAAAGAAGACAGACGCCATTGATTGTTTCCTCTATCATGTTAAAGTGGCAGCCCTGAATACACAGTCTCTGGGGTCATAGCTATTGCTGATCTTGGTGTAAGAGCTGGCTTTGGCAGACCTGCTTTGGATCCAGTTGCTTTGAATAAGGTTGTCTTAAGAGCCTCACCTAGAGTAGGTAGCTCCCTCACACATCTCACATAACCAGAGAAAGGAACCAACTTGAATACAGACTGGAGAGTGCTGTGCTCTCTGCAGAACAGACTTTTAGATAAAGGACAGCCCTCAAAAGTTATTAAACTGGAGCCCAAGATACTGAATGGTGGCTCCATGCTCCCTAATCCTATTCCCGTGGGAGACTCAATTACAGCTATTCCCATCCTGGTTAAAAAACCAGTTTGCTCTGACTGCCCAGACTTCCCCAAGGGCTGCATTCTTGCCCATGAGCTCATTGTTTTGGCTTCCCTGTCTGTATAAATCCACTGCCAGAGCCAGAGGACTCAGCCTGGGCCCCCTAACTAGCTGGGGCTGCATTCCATTCAGAATTTCGCCACCCCCACTTGGTTTTCTTCCCGCCCTCATGTGGTCACATGTGTGTGTTTATTCAAGTTAGCCTGGGACAAGGTGTGCTGGGAAAGCCAGCCAAGGAAGCAGACAAGGAAAAGAATGTTTAACTGTTGGGTTTCAACCAGGATTTGATCACTTTTCCACTTTATTTTGATTAAGAAATGCCTTCAGTTCTGTGCCCCTAAAAAAAAAAAAGTTAATTTCTTCTCTAGTAGGAGGAGCTGGTTTCGAAAATTTTGCTACCCATTTCGGTCTCCCCTACTTGGCTGCTCTGACTCTCCAGCGTTCAGAGTTCACAGGGAGGTAGGGGTTTTATCTGGGAAGCCTTACCTTTGTGTGCATTTCATTCCTGAATCTCGATGCCCAGATCTCTATGCATCCCCATCCTCAGCTCACACCTCCACTTCTGAGGTTGCCTGGAGCAGTTCCTACTCCTCTCCTATCCTTGGTGGGACCGTGGGGAGGAGGGCAGCTGGGCTGCTGCAGAGAGCAGCTGCTGGGTTTCACTGCTTTGTTACTGAAATTTCCTGAGAGGATAGCTTGTTTATTTCCTTAGACCCTGAAAGCCCAGATCTAAGGCAAGGTGGGCCCACCCAGGCTGAAGGGTTTTGGGAAGGGCAATTCTCTTTTGTGGTAAATTTTGAATTAATACTGTATGCTTAGGGCAGTATGCTCCTTTCCTCTAACCCTCTCTTCATTTCGAAAAACAAAACTGCAGACTGAGGTTGTGGGAGGTGACATTTCATTTCTCAGAAATCCCTCATCAGGCAAAGTAGAGAAACAGAAAGGGGGAAATAACTTTCGTGTCGAAATGTTTTGTGTGTGAGCGTGTGCATGTTGTGTGTGTGTGCATGTGTGCGTACGTGCGTGTGTGTGCGTGTGTGTTTTGAAATGAGGTGGCTTGTTTTCAGCTTTAAGGAACAACAGTTCTGGAGGAGCTTGGTAATAATGGGGAGGAAGGTTTCTTGCTCCTGCTTCCCTGACCTTTCCCCCACCTCAGAGTTCGGTAGTTGGGGTCAGGTCTGCAACAAAAAAGGTCTCTGTATCTTCCTTTACCGTGACGAGCCATGAAGGATATATCAGTGCTACTGAATGAAAGAAAACTCCAAAGACAGAATAAGGATTTGGTAAGCTATCCCAGATATAGGTTATTTTATTTTATTAAAGGTTTTATTTTTAAGTAATCTCTATACCCAATATGGGGCTCAAACTTATAACCCTAAGATCAAGAGTCACATGCTCTACTGACTGAGCCAGCCAGGCGCCCCAGATATAGCTTATTTTAAAAAGAAATGCAGCTGCATTGCTTTTAGGTACAGGATTTTGAGTGATAAAGTTTGTCTTAGGGACAAAACGGTGACTCTAGTAATACCTAAGTGTAGGTTTCATGACAGTGTACCTTAAACTAAGACCATGGATATTATTTCCTTGGATCTAAAATGCTGAATACATTTTTTTTTTTAAGATTTTATTTATTTGACAGAGACAGCGAGAAGGGAACACAAGCAGGGGGAGTGGGAGAGGGAGAAGCAGGCTTCGCACTGAGCAGGGAGCCGGATGCGGGGCTCGATCCCAGGACCCTGGGACCATGACCTGAGCCGAAGGCAGTCACTTAACCGACTGAGCCACCCAGGCGCCCCAAATGCTGAATACATTTGAAAGTATTTTTAATTCCCTGAAACTTTGGGTTGAAAAAGAAAACTTAGGATTTTCCTAAAATGCTGGCAAGTCATGAAAGGCATTTGAAACCGACAAAAACACTTACAGCCATCCAAGTTCTGGATCACTGTGGCCCAAATTACTGAGTATTTTGATAAAGGGTGCCTTATGGGAGTGAAATTGAGTAACAGAACAAAGGAATTAGGTAGAATTTAAAGAGTGAAAAGACTACCCTAGGTCTCAGGCCTTTGTTTTCTCCCCTGTACCCTATTTTATTATTGTGATGATTTAAAGAGAATATATACAATTGCTTTACCCTAAAGCACTATACAAAACATAAGGAATGTTAGGAAATGTCGCTTAAGGGTTTACTCTATTAGCCATTTCCAAGTCACTGAATTCCCTGGAAGAAGCCACTAGGAAGCAGACATCAGTAGACAGGACCTTAAAAAGGTTCTATAGCTATGTTGGGAAGGCCAGAGGTAACACAAACAGGATTCTCCATGGCCAGGTGGAGCAGGAGTTCAGCCAGATGGAAAAAATCCCAGGGGTCAGTAAACTACCTGCCAAATCTGCCTGAGTGCCTATATGGCCAGCCGGCTAAGTGTGATTTTTGCATGTTTAAATGGTTGGAAAAACACTTTGTGACATGTTAAGCTTACATGAAATTAAAATTTCAGTGTCATAAGTTTGAACACAACCATGGCCTCTTTGTTTACATGTTGTTTCTGGCTGCTTTTGTGCTACAGAGAGTTGATTGGTCACAACAGAGATTCTGTGGCCTGCAAACCCAAAATATTTACTCTCTGGTCCTTCAGAGAAAAGGTTGCTCACTCCTCTACCAGAGCCAAAAAGGAGTCACATTATGTGATGAAAGAGGCAGGTCAACCAGAAAGCAGCAGCAGGGTGGGGAGGGAGAGATGAAAGAAAGGAGAGGTACTCTGGTTCCAAGGGCAGACCCGTTCTGTCCCTCTCATCAATGGCAGGGCCTTTGCCACCATACCTTTTAGCCCAGAGATCCCAGGGACACGGTCTCCTCCTTTTTCGGAGCAACCCTACCATCTTTCCTGGTTTCGTTTCCTCCTCATTCAAAGTTCTGTAGAATTGTGTCTTTTTTTTCTTTAAAGTAAGCTCTACGGGGGCGCCTGGGTGGCTCAGTCGTTGGGCGTCTGCCTTCGGCTCAGGTCATGATCCCGGGGTCCTGGGATCGAGCCCCGCATTGGGCTCCCTGCTCTGCGGGAAGCCTGCTTCTCCCTCTCCCCCTCCCCCTGCTTGTGTTCCCTCTCTGGCAATCTCTCTCTCTGTCAAATAAATGAATGAAATCTTTAAAAAAATAAAGTAAGCTCTATGCCCAATGTGGGGCTTGAACCCACGACCCCAAACATGCTCCACTGACTGAGCCAGCCAGGTGCCCCTGTAGAGCTGTGTCTTAAAGAGATTGAGGTAAGGCACAGAAGAGTACAGCATTGCACATCCTAACCCCAACCAGGGATCTTCCTAAGTTGAGCCCATCCCTCCTCTACTGAGGTCCTTCCCCAGGCCACTCCAACAGTTCTCTGGTGCTGCCCGAGGAAATGCCCTGGTTTGTCCACTTCCTCCTGCACCTCCCCTTCAGCTGATAGGCCGGTTTGCTTCCCTAGGGTCTGACTGCCATGCCTCATGCATACCTTGTTTTGGACTAGTGTTGCACATTCATCCCTCAAATTATACCTTCAGACCTCAGCCCCAAAACACCCTCTAGAGTTTCCCCAGTCTCCTGGGTTAAGAGCCCAAAGTCAGATTCAGAACTTGTGCTGTCTAGTTTGAGATTAACCCAAACTGTTTATTGCTCTTGAAAGACTCAGACTTAGGTACTTTCCTGAAGAAAGATACTTCCTGTGGAAGATGCCCCGTCCCCGCCCTTGAAAGCTAACACCTCTTCATCACCTGCCTGTGACAAATAAGCCCCCTCTGTTCTAACTTTCCCACCCAGCTGCCTCCCAGCACCAGAGATGGTGGATTTGAGGGGTGTTGGTAGGAGAGGGTGGGAACGTGGGAACCTCTACCACATACACCCAAACTGCAATCTCTAGCCTGATTCTCTGTGGTTCAAGGAGAGGGGAGGGCTCCCTGATTCAGTTCACTCTAGTCGGGGAGCAGGTTAAGTTAAAGTGAAGTCTCTAAAAAATAAAAATAAAACGAAGTCTCTATTTGTAAAACTAGGCAGAAGGGGAGAGTGAAAAATGAAAGAGGATCTGGTTGGAGAGAACCTGGAGGGGAGCTTGCATGTTGTTCTCACTCTATCCCTCCCACTCTGTCCCTCCAACCATATTTCTGCTCAGAAGGGCTACTGAGAGAGGGAGCCTCAAGGCCGGGACACATGCCCCGGGCCAGCCAGTGGGCCCTGCGTTCTGCTTCACTCCTAGTTAGCAGGAAGGTTGAAGCTGGCTGAGTGAAGAGTGTGGGTCTCCACAGACCCACCCCTGCAGCTGTGAACACCTGCTTGCAGGGAGGCCCAGGGGGTTGGGGAAGTCTAAGAGATAAATTTAGTCTGAAGGCTGCAGCTTAATTGGGTGGGTAGTTACCCTGGGGAAGCTGGGAGGGGGGAAGGGAGAGGAATTCTGACCCCGCTGAACTGAGACCTCACAAGTTCACCCCCAAGTACACTGATAGAGAACCACAATCCCCTTCCCCCAGCAAACACTCAGAAATGAGGAGCACTCAGCAAGACACTGGCTGGTTTCTGCACGCTTGATCTCTCGTGCATTATCAAGATTGTTCCTATAACTACCCCACCCCCACCTCAATTCTCAGGGGTCCAGTTCCTCTGTGTCCTTCCCTAAATTTCCCCCAGTGCGCCAAACCTTGGGGCCCCTCCACCACATCTCTCTGGCCTTGGCTTGCAGCTTCCTCTCTCCCAAGTCCCTCTAGAGGGTTTCAGAGGTCAAAGGAGAGAGGTGTCTGGCCACACTACTCCCCTCGAAGGGACTAGGAAAAGGGGTTGCTCCGGGTCAAATTCCCCTTCCTGAAAGCTTCCACATTGACCCCGTACTGACTTCAGTGACCAGAGGGAAGAATCCTTAGGGGCTGCACTGCATCCTAGCTTTAAAATGAAAGGGGAAGAGGGGCAACCCCCGAACGAAAGCCCACATATCCTGAGAAGTCAGAGGCTGGTGGCTGTGAGGGAGCTCAGGGGCAACCACAAAGAGCAAGGAGGTGCTGAAGCTGGGGGTGCCCTAAGAGGGGCTGTGGCTGCATTCCCCACCTGTGATTGGTTCTCAGACTCAGGCCAAACTCCAAACCTGCCCAGCAACAGCCCTGAGAGGCCCTAAGAGGGAGGGGAACTTCGGAGAAGTCAGCTGAGCTGGGGCCACCGCCCAGGCTGCCGCTTCCAGGAATCGCTGGGAGGGCCCCAGCTATTCACTGCCACCCCTCCCTTGGTCTTAGGACTCGGCCTGCAGCCCTTGGTTATCTACTGGGCTGGCTCAGGTCCCACTTCCCTGGTCCCCCACATCTCTGATCCCCTTACAGGTTCACCAGAGAGAGAACATGTCTAATACCTCGTCTTCAGGCTCAGCAGAGACACCGAGACCGGGCTTGCCTTGCCCTTTTCCTCACTCCTTCCCCAGGGCTCGTCAGTTTCATTTTCCTCTCCCTCCACTCCCTTGGCCTCCTTCGTCACCCACTGTCCTCCCAAAACGTTGCCCAAAGTCTTCCTTCTCAGCCACTTCCAACCCAGTAAAACTCTACGTCCCAAGGTAACAGCATGACCCCAGTTTGCTGCTAGAGTAGAAATCCTATATCCTCGGGCAACTCTGGTATCCTTCACAGGGTCTTGGTGTGTTCAAGGAAATAGTAGTCACTAAGTTCAACTGTTACCACAGGCCTTTACTCATGGTCTTACTTGGTCAGACTTGTGGAGGTGCAGAGATGGGGGAGGGATGCTTCCAATGGGGATGAGTCTGATTCTGTTGCACTGCCCCCCTTCCTCTCCTAGACACAGGGACCACAAGAAATCTGCCTAGACACAGGAAACCCCAAGAAATCTGGCTTCCAGAAGCAGAGACCTGGAACTCAGACCTCAGAACTGCAGGGGTCAGGGAAAGGATCTGTATTATGAAAAGGATGCCCGCTCTCATACCACCTCTAGCAAGCTTTTACCTCGAGAGATGACAAGAGCGAAGGGAGGGAGACTACGATGATACATCTCTGAAGAATGCGTCTTTGGCAGGACATCCAGTACTGGGCCTTGGCTCCACCCCCGACCCCGCCCTAAGTCCCCTAGAGCCAGGCCAGGCTCCTCCTCCTCCGGGCGTTTCCGCTGAGGGCAGGGGGGAGGGGCAGAAATCACTTCCTTTCCCCCCCACCTTAGCAAAAGCAATAAACCAAGAGCTTAATAGGGAAATGGGTGACAGCGGAAAGGACGGGGGAGGCAGGCAGGGAGGGCCAAAGAAAGAGAACAGGAGAAAAGACCCCTGCAAAGCGAACCGCTGTTCAACTCCAGCCCCAAACTGAAAGCAGGGCTACTAGATTCTAAGAGACTTTACAGAAAGACAGCCTACGGAGAAACCCACCATAGGCCAGGCAGTTTTTCCTCAGCTCTGGAACCAAGCTCCCAACTCCATACCTAAAGTGGGAGAAGTGGTGACCTCTAGTGGTCGATGACCAACCTACGGTTGGCCAGGATCCTCTCCCGTGATTGGGGCTCACATAATAGCCTTTCTGGGCCCAGACTCTCTCCGCCTGGGCTATAGGTGCTGTTCCCCCTTCCCACCCCTCATTCTGACCTCACACTGCTTGTTTAGGTGGCCCAGGTGGCTGGGTTCCCATCAGGGCAATAAAGAGCCTGTTTTTCATTTGTCATAATCATCTTTAATAAAAAATAAATTAGTTCTGGGATGGGAACCATTTTAGGAGGTGCAGAGTGGGAGCAGGGGCTAGGGTGTCTTGTTCTATTTTTTCTTTTTTCCATCCTCTGCCCAGCATCCCTGCTCTGGGGAGGTAGCCTCTCTTCCTGGGGTAAGGCGGGATTGGCAGTGGCTGACCCCCATCATCCCTAGCTGATGATGAGAGGTAGGGATAGAGAGACTAAGTATGGGGAGAAGCGGTCAGACGATAATGGTGGTTTAGAAGAGGTGAGGCCTCAACATGAGAACTGCAGTTTAGGGCACAAAGTTGGGGTTGATGGGGAGGCCAGTTGCTAGGCAGTCTGGATTACTAAGGAGCTGCAAACTTGCTTTCCTCTCAGCCTAGAAAAGTCTCAGGGCAACAGGCATTGTCCCCTCTCCACTCCTCTTCAGTCTGTTTCACTTCTTTTTGGGGGGAAGTAATATACGTGTAGGAGCACATGCCATATATGCCGGGCCCCGATACACACTGGGGGCCTGTGTGCACACACACCATCACACCACACACAGACCCAACCACACATCTTGATAGTCACCTTGCCACCTTCAACCACCCTAGGGGGCGTCCCTGATGAGACTAGGGCAGGCTGGAGAGCCAGAGAGTACAGAGTGGGCCGATGGGTGGGTGACTGATGGTGGCACGAGGAAACCATGAGGAGAAGGTCTCTTGGGCCCATTTCAGGCAGGCTCTGGGGGAGAACGCTCCAGGACACGGGCGCAAGAGCGGCAACAGGTGGCTGTGTAGTATGGATAGACGCAGAGACGGGCCTGTACCACCAGGGGGCAATGTGGAGAGCTGTCCTTGCATTGATCATCTGGGGACAGAGGGGGCCAGGGGGCGTGTCACCCAGACCCTTCCCTCCGGAGATGCAGTGCCCACTCCCACTGGTCCTCTCTCATCTCCCCCATACTTCAGTTAACTCCACTGTACTAGGGGCTAGGGGGGCGGAAAGGGCTCCTTACCGGGGCGCTGGCTGCAGGGTTGGCTGTTACAGGGTTGTTTCCTGGAGGGCCGCAGGTGAGGAGGGCATCGGACGCTGAGGGTCTGGTTGGCGGTCAGGCACTGGACCTCCCTCGTCTGCGTACCCCCCTGGCAGGAGCGAGAACACTGCGGAGACCCCGCTATCAAATCAGACCCTCGCTATGACCAGGTTCCTCCTGAACCCCAGGCCACCTACTTCTCTCAAAGTAGTGTGTGCATGTGTGTGCTGGGCGGGGGGGGGCCTCTCCTGGAACACTGTGAAATCCCACATGGACAGGGCCCCCCTGTCCTCCACGTCTACAGGAAGTGGGACAATGATGAACCAACTGCAGCTGGCCTTATCCTGGGACACAGTGGGGACACCATGAGAGAAGCCTCCCTTTCCCTGGCAGTCCGTGCTTAGTAGGACAAGGGAGCCAGGCACTCACCGGACTCCAGGGTGTAGAAAACCATCGGTCCTGGCAGTCCTGCCCCTGACAGGGCTGCAGGGCAGGGGGCCTGGGCAGGTGGGAACAGTTGCTGGGAGAAGTCACGTTGAACTCAGTACCCAGTTTGGACACACAGATGATGTCTCTACGCTGCGTGCCAGAGCCACATTCTGAGGAGCACTGATACAGAGGAAGGGTAGGGTGTGCAAGGGGAAGGGAGAACAGGGATCACTCCCGCCAGCCCACAGGGAATCCCACTGATGGACACCCCCCTCCCAGACTCTTGGCTCACCTCGGCCCAGGGCCCCGTGTACCAGCACCATGTCCTCTCACAGGGTCCCAAGCTGCAGGCACGCATGTCCGGGGGACGGCTTCCTGCTGCACAGCTCTGCTCACCGGTCCCTGCTCCTGCTCCCTCCTGGCCCGCCCCGTGGGCCTCCCCACTCCCGAGGCAGACCACAGACCGGCGCTGGATCCCTGTCCCACACTCGGCGGAGCACTGTTGAGAAGGTGATGGATTGAGGAGGAGGGGCTGAGGGTGGCGCATCCTGGATCCCCAGAGTTAGGGAGTGTCCCGGGTACCAGCCAGATAAGAGGAAGCTGTACTGGGGGTCGAGGACCCTGATGTGGGGTTTTTCTCACTTATCCCAGAGTTCCAGCATCAGCAGCACCCAGCACATAATAGGGCTTGCTCGGTAAATGTATACTGAAATGTGTCCAAAAGGTCCTGGGTGTGGGGCACCAGGGACGCACGACTCGGAGAAGGGGTGTGGGGCCCACCTTGGAGCTCCAGTCGCTGTGGAACCAGGCTGTGGTACAGGGCCCCATGTCACAGGCCTCTCTGCTGGAGGGCCGCGGAGGGCCTGCCGCACACTCCCTCTCGCTCACTTCGTCACCGTTGTTCCCCACACAGCGGACTTGCCGGCTCCTCTGGCCCCGCCCGCACCGCACTGAGCACTGAGGGGAGGAGAGCCTCTGAGCGCCCCGACTCCCCGGCTTCCCCCCTTCGAACCAGGCCCTGCCTTTGGTCCCTGACTCGGCGGTTACACGGCTTTATGGGCTGAGGGGCAGGCAGAACAGGTGGCTCTGGGCCCCCAACCCCTGGTTCAGTGTCTTACCAGATTTACAGACCGGGGTTTCACATGAGATCTTGTTATAGTAAAAAAGCTTCTGCTGATTCAAAAGGACTGGAGAGACCACTGCTCTCGCCCACTGGTGCCCGTTCATCTAGGGTCCTTCCCGCCCCAGCAGCCTCCCCGCCGGGTCCCGCTCACCTGGCTCCAAGGGGAGCGAACCTCCCAGTGGCCACAGAGGCGCAGCTGACACGGCTGGGTGGCACTGGGCCGAGGGAGATGCCCACAGCGCTCGGGAGGCACCGAGGAGCCGCCACCCGCGAACTCCTGCCGGCAGAGCAGCGGGCGGTGCTGGGCGCCGGGGCCGCAGGAGCGGCTGCACGACGTCCACTCGCCCGCCTCCCAGCTGTGGGCGCGGCGGCCAGAAGAGGCAGAGACACAGAGGAGGAAAACCGAGATGGGTAGGGCTGCCGTGCGTGGGGCGAGGGACCACAGCCCCGGGGTGGGGGGGCCCGCAGAGGAGAGGGAGCAGCTTCATCACTTGGAGTCTGAGTGCCCTCGTGGGGCTCGGGCTGCCAGGGTTTTCCTCCTGTCTGGGGAGCGTAAGCCTTTCTATTTTTTTTTTTTTTAGGATTTTATTTATCTATTTGAGAGAGAGAGCGTGTGCGCGCACAAGCCGGGGTCGGGGGAGGCAGGCAGAGGGAGAAGCAGACTCCCCCCTGAGCAGGGAGCTCGATGCAGGGTTCGATCCCAGGACCCTGAGATCATGGCCTGAGCTGAAGGCAGACACTTAACCGACTGAGCCACCCAGGCGCCCTGGGAATGCAAGCCTTTCTAATCAAACACTGTCCCTCCGCAGCCAGATCTTACGTGCTGGGTGCAGAGTCCAGGGTGAGATCCTAAGGCAGTGTGGATGTGTCTGCCTGGGACAACTCTTGTGTTCCTAGGACCCTAGCCCTCCCTGTGGGTCATACTCACTATGGGGGGCATGGAGGACCATGGCAGGGCTCCAGGGGGGCTGGGGGCCTGGCACCCATGGCGCAGCTGTGCTCATCCAGTTCCTCCCCTGACTCACGAGAAATGCAGAGGAAAATGGGGCGCCAAACACCTGAAGTGGATGAGAGGGAAGCCAGGAGAGGCAGGATGGCTCAGAGCCCAGTGTCAGTGGGGTCCCAGACACTGGAATTTGACCTGGCACAGAGTGAAGGTATGGACCCACAATCCAGGGTGTGGGATCAAGAGTGCCAAGTCAGGGATTTGGGCTAAGGGTGCCAGGAATACAGGCTGGTGCCTGAAGTCTCACCTTTTCCACAGGATGCTGAGCACTCTGAGTGTCCCACTCGCTTCCAGTATCCAGTTGGAGACCCCAGGGGTGTCCTGGGATGGGGTGGAGCATGCATCTGGGGGATCCGCACCTGACGCTGGAGGGTGCCTGGGGTCCGGGCAGGGCGGGGCATCGAAGCGGGTGGGGGCTCTACTCTCAAAATCTCTGTGCAGGGACAGTTGAGTAGGCAAATCAAATACACCCCACTGCCTTGAAGCTCCGCTTTCAGCCCCTCCCCGCCTCCTAGGTCTGGGGAGCAGAGTCTCACCCGGCTGGAGCTGGGGGAGGTGGGGCTCTGCGGTGGTGCTCTCAAGGTTTGGAGGAAGTGAGGAGATAACATACTGATAAAAAATGCCTGGGTTTTCCTCCTGAAAGATCACCTGGGGAGAGAGAAGATAATGAATTGTCTGGTGGAGGTAAGGGGCCGCATACCACTAGCCTTCTCCTCCATCTTGTGGCCCACAGCTTTGCCCCCAGACAGAAAGGCCCCCCATGTCCAGCAGTCCAGCTTCCCCAGGCCCCAAGCTCACGTAGACATCCACAGGCTGGGTCGTGGGGCCTCTGGCTGACAGACTCTCCCCCTTGCCCTCCTCTCGAGAAGGACGGTTGTACAGGAAGACAGTCCCGCTGGCGGAGTAGGACCCAGGGGGATCCACAGCCCAGTTTCCATTGATGATGGACTGGCCCCCAGGGCCTCGAAGGGCTGGAGATCGGAGGTCAGGACACGAGGTCAGTCACACTGTCCTCTTCCCACCCCTCCCTTAGCCACACAGAGCCCCTGATGCCCCGTACCCTCTCGGCTTCCTCCGCCACCTCCCACCTCCGCAAGGGAGCGAGCCCCTGACTTCTCTCTGCTTGGCCCATTTGCTGTGCTCAACGGGGGTGTGGAAGGCTGAACCAAGAAACCAAGACTGGAACAGGGACCCAAGACTCGGAGAATCTGGAGAGCTCACCGAGATAGTTGGAGCTGGGCCGGAGCTGGGCAATCTGGAGCTGGGAGGCCCCAGCAGGAATCGACAGGATCTTCCGATAGCCCAGAGGGCCGCCCCGGTCCGTGAGGTTGCCAGAGACGAGGCGGCAGGTGGAATCATCCCCTCCACAGACCCCACAGCCATCCGGACGCCTGCCAGAGCCGAGGATCCCATCACAGCCGGGGCTCTGGGGGAGAGTGAGGCAGGGGCTGCCGGAAGCCACACACCGCCGCACCCCTGCCTGGTCCTCTTGGGACCCTCCAGCTCACCCTGCATCTGGATCTTCACACTGTGAGTGAGAAGATGTTCCTATGCCAGCCCACCATCCCCAGCCAGCCTCAGGGAAGCGGGGAGGTGCCTGAGGGGTTTCTTCCGGCAATTCACCTCCCAGCTCTGCTCTCACCTCCAGCTGGGCAGGTGAGAACCTTCCTTTTTGCAATCTCAGCCTGGTGTTTTGTTTCTGTGGTGATGACTAAGGAGACTGCGT
This sequence comes from Leptonychotes weddellii, assembly GCF_054177405.1. Taxonomy (NCBI): domain Eukaryota; kingdom Metazoa; phylum Chordata; class Mammalia; order Carnivora; family Phocidae; genus Leptonychotes; species Leptonychotes weddellii. The sequence goes on from NW_027680714.1 coordinate 14,209, forward strand.
GCATGGGTGTGCACACACACACACACACTCCCCCCTCTCTCACCAGACAGCGTCCGGCCACGCAGATGTCTAGGGCTCCAGGCTGACACAGGGTCCCATCCTGGACCTTTTCCGTGTGACGGACATAGAAACGGAAGCCGCGGGGACGACAGTTCAGTTCACAGCGTTGGGAGCCCTGAACTAAGAAAGAGGGTGGGAGAGTGGTTAGTGGGGGTCCCTGGTGGGAGGCTGACAAAAGTCCCATCTTAGCTATGGAACATCCTGAGCTCGCCTACATCTCCATGGATGAAGGAAACAGGACAATTCCATATTCTGAAATGTTGCTTTGAGGGTCACACAAAAGTTGAGTCAGGTCAGTTGAGGTCACTGAGATCAGCAAAGGGGTTGTGAGCCGTGAGAGAGAAGAAATACCCAAAGCCTATGATTATGTGAGCTCATGAAGGGGTTTCTTGGCATCGGGTTGACACAGGCTGAAAATCAAGTGGACAGTAACTTGGGAGCAAGTGGCCTACCGCCAGCCAGCCCCACCCTGCTGTCACCACCGGACAGGGTCTCTCTGACCATGCCCTTCTCGTGTCATGCCCGCCCCACCTCCTGGGACGGGCTTCTTCCCAGAGGCAGCCAGCCAAAGGGCACCTCTGGGCATGCCCTCTCCCAGCCTGATCCCTCTGCTGGGTTATCCATCACCACCTGACTGCTGGGCCCTGTCTGAAACCCACGCCCCTTTCCCGGCTTGTGCGGTCTCTTCACCCCAACCCTGAGAAATAAGAAAGAAAATATTACACAGAGGGGAAATGCAAGGGCCTACAGAAGAGAAATAGAGGGGCTGGTGTCTCCCTCTCCCCATCATCCCCCAGTCTGAAGCCAGTTCAGCTTCCCAGGGGGGTGGGCTAGAAACCTCACCTTCTGTGAAGGGCTCCCACTGGTACAGCTGGCCCATGAACTCCTGGGAGTCAAAGGCTGCACACTGCAGGGCCCGGGGGTCTGGCTGCTCAGGGGGGCAGGGCTGAGGTGGGGGGGATACAGAGGAGTCAAAGCTGGGGAGGAAAATGGGGGTGTGGGTCAGGGCTGGATTTGGGGGTGTGGGAGGGGAGGTCAGGTCTGTGGAAGAGCTCCAAGGCCCCTACCCTGAGGAGGTCAGATGCCAAGGCCCTTCGCCCTCAGGTCCAGATCTGACAAGCTGAGGACCCAGACTTAGGGTCAGGGAAGCAGAATTGCAAGTCTGGGGAGGGGATGGTCCAAGGAAGAACTCACCGCTTGGCTGCAGGCTCTCAGCTGCTCACTCTCCCCAGAACATCTTGGGACAGGGCTACTGGGAGCAAAGAGGCTCCAGAGGGAACTGGAGTGGGGGCCATCACTCAGCAGAGGCAACCAGCCATCTGGGTAGTGGGGGGCAGACTCCATGAGGGACCCAGGAAGATTCCCCCCAGGTCTCCAGTGCTCCTGGCTCTGGTGGCCTCTGCCCCGAGGGACAGAAAGGAAAGGATTAGGGTGCCTCTCGGCCACCCGGAGACTGGCCCAACCCTGGGAATCTGGCGTTCGTGGCTGAGGGGACACGTGGAAGGAGCTACTTTCTCCTGGGGAGGGGATGGACGAGGGGGGCTGTGTGCCAGAGGCCTGGGCTCTGGGGTGGGGCGGTGTGGGGGCAGGCCTGGTTCTAGAAGGCACCTCCGTCTGAGCAGTTTCAGGGCTTGGGGGTCCTGCTGGGGGGGGTGGGGAGTGGGCAGAAAGTTCTGTAGGAGGGAGCTGAGTTTGAGCTGTGTGGTTTGTGGAGGCTGGTTCTGTCCTTGGAGTCAGGGATGGAAGATCTGAGGCCTGGGAGAGCTCAGCTCTGGGCGGCCCCCCGGGGTGCCTGCGATTCCGATGCAGTGGCAAAGCAAAGGGCACTCTTCCATAACCAAACATTCCGGGCTTGATGGAGTCTCGAACCTGGGACCTGAGAAGGTGAAGCAGACATGGGGTCACAGCTCTGGCCGACTCGGACCTACCTCCCCAGCCTGCTTCCTAACACCAAAGATAAGCCTCCCTAAGCCAAGCACCTTTGCTCCCTCTCCTTCATTCCCGAGCCCCGCCCCTCACACGAGGCCCCGCCCTCCCCTCGAAGCCCCACCCCCTCACCTCCGAGCTCCTGGAATCTCCCGGCCCTCTGCTCTCCCTAGTTGGGAAGCAGGACCTCGACGTGGGCCACCTCTTCCCCGAGGCTGTGGCCTGTACAGGGGGAGCGTTTCTCGGGAAGTCTGAGGTCTGGGGCTCTGACCCCGGGGGAGCAGGGCTTCTGGATGTCTTGGGGGCCGGGGTAGGAAGGGCAGGCCCTGGTGGAGTTGAGCTGTTGGGAGCTGACAGGTCCGGCTCCTGCGCTGCACCCCAACTCCACAGGGCTGGGAGCAAGAGGCCCACTGGTCCCAAGGACCCCAGACACCTTCAGGGCCCTGACCCTCCTCGGGGGCTGTCTGAAGAGAGTGTCCAGACAACACCTGTGTGGACAAAAAGATCAGACAAAATTAGAAGGATTTTCGAGGGAACTCTACAGGGTATCTAGTCCAGTACCCGAGGGTCTAACTAAATTTGGCAAGGAGTCAGTGAGTTGGAGGGTGGGAGGAAGGCAAATGTGAAAGGCGCCATGGCTCATCAGAAGCTGCGCGAATGGCCAATCGGGCGCCTGGCCTGGAGAAGTGAGGTGGGCACCAGGGAGGATGACAGGAGCACAACCTCTGGTCCCTTGCTTACCTCCTGATCCAGGCAGAGCTCAGGGAGGGACAGAAGCAGCATCAGACACAACCGGGGCCTGCAACCCAGGCAGACGAAGTGTTATGACACCCTCTCCCCCGCAGCAGGCTCCCCACATCCTGACGCCAGCTTCTCAAAAAGCAGAAGTTTCCCATCACTTGCCCCCGCCCCGCCCAGTAATGGCCTTTCCCTCCCTTCCAGGGACAGAGCCGCCCCTCCGGCTGGCAGCCCCACACTTACCTGCCCGCCCACTTCTCCATCGCTCCTCCCTCGACGCCCCGGGCCGGGGCGAGGGGACCGGAAGTAAACACACTACTCAGGCATCTGGGTGTGGAGGGGGCGCGCTCTGTGGGGACAGAAGCCTGGTGGTTACCTCTCCTGTCTCCAGAAAGCTGGGGGTTGGCGGGGATGGCTCCTCAGAAGGGCATCTCCGAGTGAGGATGGAGGGGTGGGGGAAGGCTGGCCCACCCCTTTATGACCCTAAGGGTGAGAGCGGGAAGGAATGCTGCCCTTTCCCGACCGCTGAGGCTAGAGGGTGGGGGTCTGACCTCAGCCTCCCGACAGGGGCACAGTCCCCTCCCCTCAGCCTGCAGGAACTCCTCAGCTCCTCCCTCCTCCCCGCTGGGGCCTGCTTCCAGGCCGGCTCAGGCCACACAGGCACACGCGTCTTCCTTAAGACGATTTTCATCTGGTTTGCCTCCTTCCCTTCCAGAGGTCCTGGACAGTTGAGGGAGGCATGGCTGAGTACATGCCGATACCCACTCTGAGGAGCTGACCGGAACCCCCTTGGGCTTTCCTTTTCTTACTCGCCTCCCAGGCTTTTCTTCCTTTTTTTAACTAAGCTCCTTCTGGAACACTCGGGCGCATCTCTGCCCTCCTCAAAACACTTTCTAGTGAGAGATAAACTAAATGGGCTGTCTAGAGAAGCAGCTGATTTTCCCATTTTATTTAACCTCCCTCTAGGGGCCAGAGTCCCTGGGCATTGGTTCAATGAGGGCTTATTTCAGGCCCAATGATGATGGGCTGGGGGAACCTGGGAAGGAGAGATGCAGCTACAGCTGACCTTGCTCCCCAACCACAGGCCTGTCATTCTGGGGAGCCAGGAAGTCCATCCTGAAGTCTGGCTTTCATCATCAGGGAAGTGAAGCTGGGAACCCTACCCTGGTCTCAAAGCCCCCTGCTGCTCAGCGTGAGCCCTTCCCACCCCCACTCCCCAACCCGCTCTCAGTTCTGCTTTCCAGGAAAAAAAAAATGTTTCTGTTGGATCTGAAAGGCACCCGGGAGAGGAATCCAAGGAGCTAACGCCGAGGTGGGCCAGCTCAGGGGCAGGAAAATGACAGAGGGAAGGGCAGGAATGTACTTGGGGGTAGCAACACTCTCAGCCCCACTCCCCTCCCTGAGACCCCAAGACTTGGAAGTTTGAGGGAGGGTTTGCAGAGGTTGCGTCAGAATGCACAGGGGCACCTCAGCTGTTCTGGGTTGGGAAGGGGTTGCTGATGGCCGCTCCCTCCCCTGGCTGGGCTGGCCACTGAGGTCAGCAACTCCACCCTGATGGGGGCGTAGGGGCTCCAGAGCAGGGCCAATGGTCCACCCAAACCTTCAGCTCTCTGCCTGACTCTGTTGCTTGAGGTTGAAGAGGAGATATGGCGGTGATGGTCACTGTCTGCCCCTTCTCTACTACTGGGTACCCTCTCCACTCCCTCTAGGCCTCTGCTTCTCTCTGCCCCCACCCCCACCCCCCGCCCTGGGTCTGTATCTTGCTGTCTCTCTCTATGGGTCTACCCAGTACACATAATCCTGTCCTGAGCTGGGTTTGGCTTTGGCAGTTCCCTGGAGAAGTGAGGGGTGGGGGGTTGGGGTGACGTGAACTCCTGGAGCCCTGGCCAGGCCTGGCTCCCTCTCTGGAAAAGTCCTACCCCACCCCCTGCACAGCTGGTCAGGGGACTGACACCCCCTCCACCTCAGAAACAGACACACATTTGTGCTCCTCACCCCTTTTCATGTTCCTCATCTGGTGTGTCTCACTGCCCAGGGTGAGGAAAGGAGAGGTCAGAAGTGGTCACCCCCCTGCCAGGCTGGACACTGGTCTGGACAAACCTGGGCTCCTCCTGACCATACCTCCACACTGGCCGGTGAGGATCAAGGAGGAGAGGCCTGGGCAGGGCTGACCCCTTCACCCCCAGAGGGACCCACTCCTGGGAAATGGGTTGCTGCTGCAGGGGGAGGGGGTGGGACGGCATGTTTCAGGGCTGGCTGGAGAGTCCCTGTCCTGGGGCAGAAATCCTTGGTCCTCACTGTGCCCTCCATTCCTGGGTCCTGGAGGACCATCCAAACAGGTGTCCTTCCTTTCTAGTCATCAGGCTGAGCTGGATCAAGGGCACCCCTCGGCAACCCTCCCAGCGTCCCTGGCCCCAACTCCAGGACTTAAGGGGGTGGCAGGGGCACACATCCTCGAAGGAGCACCCTCCTAGAGGAAGAGGGCAGGAGGCGCCGGCGCGTGCGGGGAGGTCCTGGGTATGTTTTCCAACTTTACTCCGTGACTTAGTAGGAATTTTGGCTGATTCTCCGCCCGGGTGATGCGGCCACAGTTCCACAGGATCAGAGCCCCCTCCCCAGGAATTCGACCCCAGGAACTGGAAGATCTTCCGAGGCTACAGAGCTGGGGCCGGGGTCGCGGCTGGGGCACGACCGCGGGGCGCGGGGAGCAGGGGGGGCGGCGCGGGCGCGCGCGGCGGGGGCTCTAACGGGACCGGGGAGAGAGGGCGGCCGGGGCCGGGGGAGGGGGTGGTCCCGGAGGGGTCTGTACCTGCTCTGCGCGGGCCCCGGCGGCCCGTTAACCCTTCTGTGCCCGGGCGCTCCCTGGAGGCAGCCTGGCTCCGCGGCGGCCACTCCGGCCCCTGAGCCGGGCTCGGGACACGGCCGCCTCTGGCCGCGGCTCCGCCCCCGCGCCCGCCCCCGCCCGCCGGCGCCCCGCCCGCCACGCGCCCGGCCCGCGCCCCTCGGCGGCCCCCCACCCCCTGCTCGCCGGGGCCACCCACCCGGGGCTGCGGGCCTCGACCACCCCTGCGTGCTGGGCGCCGGACGACGGCTCGGGCGAAGCCGCGGCGGTCCCTGCCCGCTTCGGAGGCAGCCGTCGCTCCGGGCACGGTCCCTGGGGCCGGTGCGCTGGGCCCGGCTGGGGCTCGGGACTCCGGGACCCCGGCCTCCCGACCGGCTCGGCGCCGGCGGCGCGAGGGGCGCCAGGGGGCCGGGGTGGGGGCGCCCGCACAAGAGCGCCGTGGGCGAGCCCCGCGCGGGGAGGGGCTGCGCGCGGCGGCGAGCCGAGCCGTCGGACCCCGGGCCCGCGGCCGTCCCTGCGCTCGGCTCCCCGCAGCCCTCATGCGAGCCCGGTCACCCCTGCCTCTCCGGGATTGGGCTGTGAACTGTGCGGTGTGACAGCTCAGGGACCTCTGTGAGCCTCGGTTTCTTTATCCATAAAATTTTACACACGGGGTGTAGCAGAAGGAATGCGCTGATTTATGGGCCAGAGGATCGGGATTTGAATCTCAGCTCCCTGCCGTACCAGGTCTTGGTCTTGGATGAAGGCTTCAACCTTTTCTGTGCTGCAGTTTCCTCATCTGTAAAGTGGGACTAATCTGATACATATAAGGTTGGAGATAGGTCTGTCTATCCGTATCTGGAGGAATGCACCCCAAACTCGGAATGGGTGGCAACACCTGGGGAGGAAAAAAAAGCTTTTTACTCCATATGCCTATATATTGTTTGAATTTTCACTCAGAAGCGTTATCTATGTTATTAGTTATGTTAATAAATAAATAATTTATACAAAATGGCTGACATAGTGTGCATAATAAATGGTCACTACTCTTTAAAATTTTTAATTGCCATTTGCTCATGAACCACAGTCATGCATTGTTGGGTCTACTCAGTATTTTCTTTCTTCTTCTTTTTTTTTTTTTAGATTTAGTTATTTATTTGAGAGAGAGAAAGGCAGACAGCCTGAGTGGGAGAGCCAGAAGGAGAGGGAGAAAGAAACTCAAGCAGAGTCCGTGGTGAGTGCAGAGCTGGACTCCGGGCTCTATCTCAGGACCCTGAGATCCTGACCTGAGCGGAAACCAAGAGTCCAAGGCTTAACTGACTGCACCACCCAGGTGCTCAATATTTTCAAGCTTTTGTTTTTTACACTGAATTGTCAATATTTTAAAACCAGGTATTTCATAGCTTCTCTTGAAAAACAAAAACAAGGGGCGCCTGGGTGGCTCAGTCGTTAAGCGTCTACCTTCGGCTCGGGTCATGATCCCAGGGTCCTGGGATCGAGCCCCGCATCGGGCTCCCTGCTCGGCGGAAAGTCTGCTTCTCCCTCTCCCACTCCCCCACTGCTTGTGTTCCCTCTCTCGCTGTCTCTCACTCTGTCAAATAAATAAATGAAATCTTTAAAAAAAAAAAAAAAATAGAAGCTCTAGCAACATCGTCCTGCATCCCCACAAAATCTCAGGGTCTCAGACACTCCCACCGAACGATTCTCAAGCACCTTTTTGCACTTGGTGCTGAGGACACAGAAGACAGTCTATGGCTTCAAGGAATTGGGTCTAGTTGGAGACAGCTAGCCATGGGGAACTAAGCACTTGGATTCAACAGAAGTAAATGTTATCTGGAAAAATGAGGGAAGTGAAAATATAAAGTGCTCTTAAAATGCAAGAATTATTTCCTTATTTGAAGTTCAGCATGCATATTTTGTTTTCTCAATAAATCCTTACATTCTTTCCAGACAAAGACTATTTAGGCTACTTTGTATCATCTGTGTTTTTTTCATACTTTGTGCTTTGTTTTTGTTTTTGTTTGTATTTGTAGGGTTAAAATAAATATTTGAATTAGAATGTTAGAGAACAGATAAACAAGTCCCAGGTGCCCAGGCCTGCTCTCCTAACTTTTCCACCCAAGCTCAGAGGCCTGTGGGCAAGTAGGTAAGCAGGCTGGGGACACCAGGGACCCCTGTGATTTTTCTGGGGATGCAAGACAATGTTGGTAGAGCGTCTATATTTTGTTTTTGTTTTTCAGAAGTTATACCCTGGTTTGGATATATGGAAAAGTCACTAAAAAAATTTCTTAGGACAGTAAGTACACTCCACAAAACATGACTATTGATCAGATTTGTCTACAAGCCTCGAGTGTGTGCCTCTCCTTAAAACATCTTTAGTGATGGTCCTGTGTTCCTAGAGAGCTTGGGGAGTTAATGGGTTAATGCTGCCCTCCCAGGAGGGCTAGTTTATCTAGGGACTGTTGCCGATACAGCCCCCACCCAGAGGCATATTTATAGTCCTGGGTTTGGAGGGGAAGCCCCTTGCTCAGGCCTCAGAGCACAATGCAGGTGACGAAACGCCCAGCCCACGGGACCAGAAGAAGATATTTTAGGTCTGGGACCTTTCAGTGCCCCGGGAATGATATCCCATCAGCATTCATTTATCTAGGAGGAGGCAAACTGCCGAACAGGAAGGTGCCACGGAGCGCAGCCGAGCCGGAGGGAGCCTGGGAGGAGGGAAAAGGTCTGCCTTTGACATTTGCAACTGCCATGAACTGAAGGTCAGAAATAGTCCTTTCCGTTCAGAAGTGGTGGTGGACTGAAGAGCACGCAAGATTACTACAGCTGTTCCCTGCCGTGACTCGGTGGTCTGAATACACCGTACAAAGGAAAGACTTTCCTATGCCTCAGCAACTTGTGAAGTACCAGATTAAATCTGTGGACACTGCCTCGAGGATAAAAAGAAGTGTTTTTCAAAGGTTATGTGATAATTAGATTTCACCCAAAAGTATCTCTAGAGATAGGACAGATAAAAGAAAAAGAGGGGGACAGGCTGAGTATTCGTCTGACTTTGAACTTAACACAGCAGTTCAATGATAATATAGCGAACATGTATGTGTACAGCACTTAGTCTGTACACGGTGCTCATCTTAACAGATTTGGAAACAAAGACACAAAGAGAAATGCAGTATTTTGCCCCAAATCTCACAGGTAGAAGCTATTATCTGTATATGTATGTATATACAGATTTTTGAGAAATTTAGCTGAGTTTGCTTAATCATTTTCTTTTTTTTCTGGTAATAGGTTAAGGGAGTTTTGTGTTAAGTAACATTTTTCTTTCTTTCTTTTTTTTTTTTTAAAGATTTTATTTATTTGACAGAGAGAGCACAAGCAGATGGAGAGAGAGGGAGAAGCAGGTTCCCTGCTGAGCAAGGAGCCTGATGTGGGACTCGATCCCAGGACCCTGGGATCATGACCTGAGCCGAACGCAGCCGCTTAACCGACTGAGCCACCTAGGCGTCCCTTAAGTAACATTTTTAACTAATGTTTCCTGTGAGACATTGTCCCTATTTCAGATAATGCTGATGTGTACAGGTGGGGCCCAGGAACCCATATGAAACCGTCTGTCTTTTGGTTTGTGGTCACAGCAACCATTTTCAGAAAGCCTGGTGTTGGCTTTTCTGCCTCTCGGAATCATGGTTTGCTCAACTCCTTTGTTCCAGAAGAGCCACTCTTTTCCCAAGCGCTACACACCAGGCTGGTCTCCAGCTGTTGATTCCCAATGTCCTATCACATTGGTTCATGCTGTTTTCTTTCACTGATGCCATTCTTCTGACCATTAGGCTTTGCCTTGGCCCAGTTAGCTCACTTCCCACAAGTTATTAAAACAGCCTATTGTGACCTGTTCTCTGCAAGGAACCTGGAGGGTGGGGACCACTGGCCATGTTTACCTTTATATCCACCACCTCACCTTGCCCATAGTGGGCATTTAATAAACATTTTTGGGAAGTGGGGCACCTGGGTGGCTCAGTTGTTAAGCGTCTGCCTTTGGCTCAGGTCGTGATCCTGGGGTCCTGGGATCGAGCCCCACATCAGGCTCCCTGCTCAGCGGAGAGTCTGCTTCTCCCACTTTCTCCCTTCCCTCTCGTGCTCTCTCTCTCTCAAATAAATCTTAAAGAAAAAAAAAAGAACAATGTAATGAGAGTACAGAATGTTTGCAAACAAAACAAAAATTTAGGGGCAACTGGGTGGCTCAGTTGTTAAGCGTCTGCCTTCGGCTCAGGTCATGATCCCAGGGTCCTGGGATCGAGCCCTGCATCGGGCTCCCTGCTCAGCGGGAAGCCTGCTTCTCCCTCTCCCACTCCCCCTGCTTGTGTTCCCTCTCTCGCTGTGTCTCTCTCTGTCAAATAAATAAATAAAATCTTAAAAAAAAAAAAAAAGCCTATGAGATGAGCCCATGAATGAGAAGTAGGGAGCACCGTCTCAGCTCTGGCCACATTCCAGCACTTTCTAGTGGTTGTCTTGTCCTAGCGTGGCCCCGCTGGCTCTAGGGTAGTAAAATGATGCAGAAACAGAATGTGTCCTGTCTGGTAAATGAGGACCAAGACACAATGGGACACTCTGGTTTCCTGGTCTCTGCTCTGGAGACATTAAATGTGGTCAGAAACTCCCGAGATCCGAATTCTTCTCGATTTGATCTCCATATTTCAATCTAATAGTGCCCCTCAGGCAGGTCCTGGGGTCCTTGGTGACAGACTTTACCTCAGTACCTCCCTGAGCATGTGTCTGTCTGTCCACCGGCATTCCACAGATAGGACGCGCTCAGTAAACGGCGGAATCGAGTGAATTGATTGGACACAACCTTGGCAGCCATTAGGTTTACAATATTGTCAGTACTTTGACAACTGTGTTACGTGGTTTGGGCTCATGTGCATATCTTCTTCCATATGTGTTTGCGAGACATGGCCATAACGCTAGGGCTTCTGGATTAGGCCTCCAAGATGTTTGCGATATTCACTGTCTCCTAAGTTGGAAGATCTCTTAGGCCATATCCTCTGTTACAGTCTCCACACAACCGATTTAACAGGTTTAATAAAAATGGTACCTCTCCCCAGGGATGGGAACAATTGGCCAGGGCCTGTCCCTGTGACACAAGCTTCCACTCAGCCTTGTCTTTAGGATCTTAGGGAACGTTCAAAAGTATCCACATGCCCTTGCAGCTACCAGGCCCCGGGGAGCCACGGTGGTCCGAGCTGTTGCTGTTACCGTGAGGTGGGGACGCTCAGCACTGGGTCCTGCAGAGACGAAGTGCGGGAGAACCAGCACCGATCGGGACTCCGGTCCCCGTTTTGCCATTTGGGGACCCGTGTGGCCTCAGGCATGCTCAGCTTCAGCTTTGTCATCTCTAAAAATGGACTAACAACAGTACCCAGCTTATCGACTTCATAGGTTATCGTGAAAACCAAAATAAAGATGATAGCATGCGTGTGAAAGCGCAGAGCCCCATAACAAAGTCAGTGTTACGGTTAACGATGCTGTTCAAATCGCTCTTCAGTTGATGTGCCACATAGATCAAGACTCGGCACTGTGTGAAGACTTAGAAGCTGCCCCGTCGGGATGCCCCGACTGCTCTGCCCAGGGGCTCCCAGGGCCCAGCAGGACTCAGCAAGGACTTGCCAGACACAGAGCGGACATAATCGTGTGATTTCACAGCAGCTTGAGACCGGGGCCCAGCCTCCGCGCCAGGGATTGGGGGAAACAGTGATGTTGCTGTCTAGGCAGAAGCTGTCTTCCTTCCTGAGGCATCTGGCAGCAGAACCACCACCAGGACTGAGCTCTGTGACGTCTTCCCAGCTTGGCAGGCTCCTTGCTGTCTTGGCGCTCCTGGACAAGAGCGTGAGGTGCTGTGGGCTGTGTGGGTTCAGCAGCAGCTGAGGGCAAAGATGCTCTGGGCAGACGGGCCAGGATACAGAAAGAAGGGCAGGCACGCCTAGTGGTGGTGGGGACAAGCCTTCAGGACTCCCAGCGTTCTGAGAAAACAGAGCAACCTATTGTTTCATTCTTGAGTCTGGAAGTGCACTCAGTGTCCTGGCCACACAGAGTACTGTGACCAATTCCAAGATCAACTACAGATGTGAATTAAGAGCAGGAAATAGTGCATGTTGTCCCAAGTAAGGAAGGTGACAGAAACCCATCTTCCCAGCCCAAAGAGGCTCCTACAAGAGAATAAAGGTCCATGTGATAATTGGACCCAATTACCAACCCCTCCCCTAATTCCAGAAGCAAATTAAGAATTTTCCAAGCAGGGCAGAGGTAGACAGAGAATGCAGGTTCTGGAAGTGATGGGGTTCCTATTCATGGTTTGAGGAAGTTACAGAGTAGAGCAGGGAAGGTCCAGTGGAGTGCCAGGTTCTATGGGCCAGAATCCGAATAAGTTATTTCTTCTACCTGCACCTCAAGAAATGGCTTCTTTCTCCAATGGGTTGTCACTGGACACAGAGGACCCTAACTGCCTTATGGAAGGGGCCATGGTAATTCTTCCCACATGAATTTGCTCTCGTGCCTAGAAGTTTCCCTGCCTTTCTAGAGAAAGCCAGTTTGGTGTCAAATTAATCTTGACAGATTGTGCCGAAGGCCCAAGAAAGGCAGACATAAAAGGGTAAGAATAAGGGTACAAACTCAAAACTGTGGCCAGAGAGGCAGGCAGGGCTGCCAAAGGAGAGGCAAGAATTTCATACATACCAAGGCCTTGAAGTCAGAAATAGAAGAGTCGGGGCATGATGTGAAGGCAAGGCGAGTCGAGGCAGGAGGTAGTGCGGGCTTGCCCTCTGACCACAGGCCGCGGCTCATTTGGGGACCTCAGGGGCCCTGAGTGGACAAACAAGGGCCACGTCTGCGCCTGGTGCTGGAGAGGGTCTCCCCTCTCTGCTCACAGTCTTCCCTGCTCTTGGCAGCTTCAGGATCTATTCTGGCTCTGAGCTTGGCATTCAGAGCCTTGCTCTGTGGCCGCAGCCTGCTTTTCCAGCTTTGCCGCCCCCCAGACAGGCTGAGCCCCTCAGCCAGGGCCTGTATGTCTCCTTGCCTGGAGTGCCCTCTGCCCTCCCTCCCCTCTGCGCTTGGAGCATCCACCCCCCCAAGCCCCAGCTCAGTCTCTCTGAGCCAACTCCTTGTCTCCCAGGACCATCTCCGTCCATCTCTCTCCTGCCCCAAACCCCTGGCCGTGGCGGTTCTCTCCAGGCCGGGAAGCCTCTCACCTAGGTCCCCTGACAGTTGCCTTTGGCAATTATTAAATTACAGGGGCTGGGGCCCCAGCCTGGGGGATCTTGTTCCTGAACTCCACAGGGGTTATGTGCATGCCCAAGCGTGTCACCCCATCTAAACCACCCATTGGGAGGTTTGCCTGTGAACCAGGTACTAATGTGGGTGCAGGAACCCGGGTATGGAGGAACCACATTTCAGTTTATTTCTCAATAATTTCTTGTTCAAGCTTCCCTTAACCCTGGGGTGATGGAAACTTAACTGTCAATTTAGGGGATCCCACCCTGGGCTTTGGGCACTCAGCAGCACTGGCTCCTCTTCTAGACGACGTTGCTGGTGATGACAGGGTGTTTATTCACCACGGGAGAAGCTGACAAATCTCCTGGAGCAAAGGGTAGTTCCTCCTCCTTGCTCTGACCTTGCTACCGCCAGGGTCACGCTCCCAGAGGAGAGGTGCCGTGGATGCGCCGGCAGGACAGACTGGGTCAGCCGGTGGCAGGGTGACGGAGAACCCAGTGGAAGGAAGGGTCATGGTGGGGTCCCCTCCGTTTACTCAAAACTGAAGCCTTCTCCCCACACCTGCTTCCTCTCCTGACTTCTCACCTCCTGTTTTTGGGACTGTCCTTCAAAATCCTAGACTCATCTTAGTCCTTTCTCTCCTTGCTCTAGAATAGTGTGGAACCTTCGAGCCGTTTTGCCCAGTCCTTCGTTTTACACGTGAAGAGCTTGTGGCAAACCCAGAGTTAGACCTCAGGTCATGTCACAGATGAAATCCAGTGCTCTGAGCCCGAAGACTGACTTCCTGTCCTTTGCATAGTTATGTGTTCTCATCCTTTCCGTGGCCACCACCTCATCAAGTTCCCCTCACCAGCTACACAAACGATCAACGCAGAAGCGTGGCACTGTGCACATAGACAGCATCCACAGAATGCCTTCTCGCCTCCCCCTTCCTCGCACCTGATGCTTCTTCAAGGTCAGCTCAAACGGCACCTCTCCCAGGGAGCCATGCTGGTCTGGCCTGACCTCCCTTCCACTCGCAGCATTGGGCTCTGCTAGTCCCTGCAGCTCCCGGCCCCGCGGGACGACAAGCAGGCTACGTCTTTATGCTGTTTGCTTTCCAATAACTGGCTTATCCGGTGCTCAGGGCAGGGGCTTTGCTTTAGACTTCTTGGTTTCCCCTGCAGGGCCCAGCGTTGAGGATATGTGATAAGCTCTCAGTCACCTCTTGTGTGTGGCATATGCTGAGGGGAAACTTTAGCAAAATGCTTCGGAATGGCCACAGACATTAGTCCGAAAGAACTGGGGACACACACCAAGAAGGAAGTGTTTGCTGTGTAGGGTGAGCGAGCTCCAAGAGTGGTGGAAGCTTTCTGGGCGGAAAGAAGGGGTGCATCAGTCTGGCAGACGTCGCAGAACAGGAGGAACGACTGAACACGTTGAGGATAGAAAGGCAGAGCCGGGACGGTGGAGGCTTGCTGCGGGGGGGACGTAAGTCAGCTCCTGTGGCCCGGGGCCCGGGGCCCGGGTCACCCACCCACAGATGCACCGGTGCACCCGGATTCAGATGTGCCACTGCCCCCAGGGGATTTCCAGGGCTCTCAGGTGACCACTGCCCTTCCTGGGGCCGAGCAGCGTGTTGGCCCCTGCTCAGGGGCCTCCTGTTGGCTGCGGACTTCAGCCAGGCTCCGCGGCCTTCCCACTCTGGCCTCCGCCGGCTGCTCCGTCCCCGTCCCCACGGCCCCACAGGCTCAGTGCCCCTGTGCCGCTAACCTTGGCAGCAGGCCTTCTGCCTTGGGCAGTTTGCAGCTTGCTTTCCCATGCCGGGTACCTAGCACCTCCAGGACTACAGTGTTTGAGACCAAGTTGCCTTATTTGGGGCCAGCACCCTGAGGCTCTTCCTTTAAGCCTTGGGAGTGAGCCCAAGGGTGGGTGTCAGGAGGAAACCTTGTGTCCGAGCTCCTCCTCAGCCCTCCTCAGTGTCTGCGCCTCACCCTGGCCGCCCGAAGGCACTCGCACCTGCTGTCTTGCTTTCCTTCACCTGCAGGAAGGGTCTGCTGCCGGGCAGAGGCAGGTGATGGAGGGGCAGTGATGCCCAGCCCCGCTCTGTCCTCTCCCTGCACCTCCTGTCCCGCCTCAGAGGCTGGCAGGGAGAGGCTAAGAGGCACACTGCACGCCCACATTCTTGAACACGTCCTGGGCCTCACGGTCTCCACAGGGTTTTCAGATGCATCATCTCATTTGATCTTCCCCCAAAAGCTTATAAAGTGGGGGCATGCTGGTGGACATTCCTTCCATGTATCAGATGGGAAGAATGAGGCAGGATATGCCAAGCACTCCGCCAAGCAGAACTGGAGCCAGGCCTTGGGTCTCCTGCCCCACCGGCCCGGCACCTGCCTGGCACATGGCGCAGGGAGGAGGCTTGGAGGATTTCTAGCTAGGAACACCCCTGCAGGAGGGGCCGATGGACACTGTCATCCAAAGTGATGAGCAGCCTTTGGGAGCCGGGAGGGCCGGAGAAGTATAGGCTGTCCCCTTATTTCACACACAGAATAAAGGGCCCACGAGTTCGTGAGCTGCCCTGGGCCACAGAGCAGGTGGGTGAGCCTGGGGGCTCTTACTCCAGGCCGGTAGGCGCCCCACACTGTGTGCTCTGAGTTCAGTGTGTGGAACCGTCAAGGACCCCTGCTTTTGTTCCCTGGCTCCTGGGCTGCGGATTGGATCCCATTTGGTGCGAGGTTGTGGGGCCCTTCTGCAGATCCTTTTGTTTTCATTTGCAAGCAGCCCCCAGTGCAGTGTGCCCAGACTGCCTGGCTTCACATCGCAGCTTGGCTGACTGGCTATGTGTCCAGGGGACATCCCCATGCCGCCACCTCAGGGTTCGGTGGGATTTTTTTTTTTTTAAGGTTTTATTTATTCATCTGAGAGAGCGAGAGAGCGAGAGAGAGCACAAGCAGGGGGAGCGGCAGAGGGAGAAGCAGACTCCCTGCCAAGCAAGGAGCCTGATGCTGGACTCCATCCCAGGACCCTGGGATCATGACCTGAGCCGAAGGCAGACGCTTAACCGACTGAGCCACCCGGGGGCCCCTCTGCAGGATTTTTAAGGAGGTGATACACATAAAGTCTTTCACTGAATCGTGCCCCGCTACAGTGACTCCCCACAAATATTGGTTGACGTTATTATGTACTTATTCTAGAGTTAGAAGAAGGGGCAGTAAAATTCTGTTTGGCTCTGCAAGTGGAAGTGGCTGTGCTGGTTCCCGGTGTGGTCCAAAGGCCTCAGGAGGAAGGTATGGAAAGGTCTGAATTGTTCCACGGCAGGAGAGGAGCTCTGGGATTTAACTGACCTGCACAGGGCCACCCTGGTACCCTCCCCAAGTGTGGACCAGGAGGCCCTGGCCTGCTCTGCGTCCTGCCAGGGACCTGTCATCAGCGGCTGACTCCACTCCCTGACTCGTGGCCCCGGATTACTGGGGATCAGAATACCCAGGGGAGGCTGGTCCCTACCCCCTGGCTGATGGTTGAGAACAGCTGGGTCCTGAAGGCCCAGCCAGACCTATTTGTGGGGAGGCAAAGCATATCCAAGCCGAGATGTTGGAGAGAATTCGGGAAAACAGCCCCATCTCAGTTTCCATCTGCCTGGCTAGGGCCCGGCACGAACCCAGGCAGAGCCAGGGAAATTTTACTCAAAGCAAAATGACCAACCAAGACGTAGGGAATGGAAGTGTGTTTGGATCTGAGCCAAGAGCTCCTGGGGGGCCCAGCAGGGTGCCTAGGAGGCCTGGGGCCTCTCTCTCTGAAGGTGTGGGGATCCGAGGAGCCTGGGACAAGGGCGGAGGAGGACAGTGGCTCCGGTGACCTGAGCAAAGGGCATCTCCGGGGGAGCTGTTCCTGTCACTCTCCCAGGACAGTGCAGTTGGTGCTCACTGGGCGGCCGACAGGGCGAGGCCCTCCTGCCTACGGCTCGGTGTGAGCGTGTGTGAGGCGTGTGCGCAAAGGCCTGGGCTGGGGGAGTCAAGTTAGGATCAGCCCATGTGTGTCTCTGCCCCTCCCGGGCCACACTAAGACTTTGGCACCTTCTTCCCCACCCCAGCCGTTCCTCTCCAGCTTCGGTCCTTTACGCTGAAGTGGACTTTTAAAAATAGGTAAAACACATGGTACACAGCGAAGTTCCCCGCCCTGCCCTGCCCCCTTACCCCCTCGAGGGGCAACACGCGCACGTCCTCACTGAGGGGGCACATGCGTATGCAAGCATATAGGTCAATAGTCTCCTTTTCTGGCCTTTTTTGGTGGCAGACTCCTCTGAGAGTCTGGAAAAACTCTGGGTTCCCCCCTAAAATAGGGTACACACACACACAAAATTAGTGTATAATTTCAGGGGTTTACTCCGTGGCCACTTTTGTCCTGCTCAGCAAGGGGTTCTGGTTGTGACTCGTAGAAACTGGGTCTGACCCATATTTTCCCTCCTTAACACTGTCTCCCACATTCACACACCCCCTACCTGCCCGGATCTGGGCAAGATTTCAACAAAGGAGAGCTTCAAAGGCCTTGACAAAATAGCCTCAGCAAGCCAGCCATTCAGTGACTTCCTATTATATTGAGACCAAAATAAACTCTCAACTCTTAGAATGACTTGGGAGGCCCTTCACTCCCAGTGTCCCTGAACATCCCTCCTGGTCTCATCCCACCATGCTCACCCTCTGCCCACACAGCTCTGGCCACAGTGACCTTCTTTCTGTTCCTTATTGAACGTGTCAGAGCCAGGTCTCCCCTCAGGGTCTGTGCGTCAGCAGCTCCCTCTGCCTGGAAAACTGGTTCCCCGATAGCTGTACCGCTGGTTCCCTCTGGCGTCAGCCCCCCCAGGTCATTGCTCCGGGAGGCCCTCCCCAGCCGCCCCTCCTAATGGCGTGGCGTGTCCCCTCCAGGCATATCTCATCCCATTGTCCTCAGGGCACTTACCACTCTGAAGTTATCTTACTTCTTTAGCCATTTACTGTCTTCCCCCACTAGGGTGTGAGTTCCCATCTCCAGCACCCAGAACTGGGCCTGGTACACCCTAGGTGCTCAGTAAATGTCTGTGGACTGAATAAAGGATCTTGGTGGAGGTTAGATAAGAATCTGGACTCCCTTCTCCATCCCACCAAAGCAGCTCCAGGCGATCCCTGGCTCCTGTTCGAGGCACGAAGTTCCTGCCTCTCCCTCATTTCTCTATTCCCAGATGTCCTACCCTTTTCCCAGATCTCTGGGGCCCCTCCTTCCCAATCAGCATCTAACAAAAACTCTTTTGTGATTTTATGCCTGGGGGATTTAATCTGAGTCAATTTGGCTTCTCCAGCTCCGGCTCAGCTGAGTCCAAAGGTCTGATCAGCGTTTCCAGTGGACCAGCCAGCAACTCTGCCGTCTGAGGGCTCGAGCTCCACCCCAGGGGGACCGACGGTACTGACGGAGGATAGTCTGAGCCTCGCTCCCTGAGCTGCCATTCCTGGGTCTTGGGGAAATAAATGAAGACCAACCAAATGAGAGAAGAGCAAAGGCTATTTATTCAAAGCTTGCTACAGCAAGGGAGTCAGTCAGCCTTGGTCACTTGCTGTCAAAGAGACTCAAGGGCAGGCAGAGGGGCGGGAAAGCTTGCTTTATAGCAGGGAAAAGGGAAGGATTCGGATGTGCCTTCTCTGGAGGCTGTGGGCGTGGGGAAACTGTAAGGCAGGTACCTAGAAGCCGGGCGTCCTGTGTGACTGGTTGGGGGTGCATATTTGACTTTCGCTGGTTGGTCCTAAGCTGCAATGTGGACAAAACTTGGGGAAGTTGTCAGTTCTGGCTGTTTTGAGCCAATTGTTCCAGAAAGTTGGTGTTTTGCTTTTTTGAATCGTTACTAGAGATTGTCTTCTTACAAATGTGACCTACGGATCGCCTGGGTGTTTTCTTGTTGATGAGGAGTTGGTTTGCTGGGCAGGTTTCTGCAAGACCTGGGTGGGAGTTCTGTCTTTCCATCTGCTCTGGCCACTGCCTATGTGTTCAGTCTTAGTCTACAGTGCAGATCAGTCTCTCGGTGGCTCCTCCTTCCTTCCCTCCAATATGTGCACATCCTGGGGTAGTAGAATCATCCCGTGCCTGATTTCCTTCATTCAGCAGCTGTCTGGCGAAGGGCTCGGCTGTGTGCGGAGTCACGGCGAGAGGCGCAGGCAGGGGAGCAGGACTGGCCCGGAGGAGGGATGCACACATCTCGCAGGACTGGTTCGGCATGGGGATTCTCAGCTGGGAAGGCTTGGTGGTCGGTGTGGGGTTTCAGGAGTGGGTTTGCTACAGATGGGAACTGGGGAGAGATAGGGGGGACTCTTGGAAGGTAATACGGCTAAGCAGGGGGCCGGTGGAGGGGCCTAGGTTAGTCACTTCCTCTCTGCGTAGGGCCGCTAGGAGGCAGACATGGCGAGCATGAAGGTGCTGGGTGAGTTGTGAAGGTTTCGGCGTGAGGGAAGGCTGTGGGAATCGCCTGGAAGGGGCCTCTCTCATCAAAATGAGGAGACTGAACGTACCTAGGCAGCAGAGGGGCACCTGGCTGGCTCAGTCGAAGAGCATGTGACCCTTAATCTCAGGGTTGTGAGTTCAAGCCCCACGTTGGAGCCTACTTAAAAATTAAAACAAAACAAAACAATACTATCATCTACTGAGTTGGAGTCACTGCTCTGAGCCTGCCTAGAACCCCTACCATAGTCCTGTGAGGTAGTTACATTATCATCTCCATAGCAGGTGAGATCCCAGACACACAGGCCAGTTAAGGAATTTGCCCTAAGCGCTGGAGGGGAGAGAATGCTTCGATTGTGTGCTTTGCACAACATCAACAACCGTGCACTCTCAGTTGCTGCTCCTGATTCAATGTCTTTCGCCATACTGTGCATCCCGATGCATCGCTAACAATTAGCTATAATAAAAACCAGCTCTTATGAAGTGTGAGGCATGGCCCTAAGCATTTGTATATATTAACTCATTTAATCTTAGTATCAGCCCTCTGAGGTGAGGAACTGTGATTATCATTTCCATTTTACAGAGGAGAAAACTGAGGAGCTACGTGGCAAAGCCTATGCCTCTGTCCCTGGAGTCTGCGCACCTCCCACCGTGCGGCCACCTCTTGTCAACAAGCAGGGCCATGACTCCCCCTCCATCGAGCCCTGCTCCACACAGTGCTCCACGGCTAGGAGCCAACCCCAAGTCAGTGCTTCTTGCCTCTCTGGACACTCGCCCCAGAAAAACATGCACACACACCGACGCCCCTTAGGAAATTCAGGTACCCCCTCAAGCCTTTCCATGGCAAGTGGGTGATGGGGGAAGACTTCTGGGGTGAGCGTTTTAGCCAGGGGATATTCTCCAGTCTGGAACAAAAGGTCAACAAAAAGTCAAAAGACTTTGAATTCTAAGAGATTTACTTTATTGAGAGAGTGGAAATAAAATTCCATAGCTACTTTTATTTACTTCACTAGAAAACAGAACAGAAAGCAGCCTGTCCGTGGCACCTGCGTGGCTCAGTCGGTTAAGCATCTGCCTTCGGCTCGGGTCATGATCCCAGAGTCCTGGGATCGAGCCCCACATCGGGCTCCCTGCTCGGTGGGGAGCCTGCTTCTCCCTCCCCCTCTGCTCCTCCACCTCCCCCCGCTTGTGCTCTCTCTCATATAAATAAATAAAATCTTTAAAAAAAGGAAAGAAAGCAGCCTGTCCTGAGAGTCCCCACCTTTGGATCAACTTAATTACCCAACATGTCTCACACATCTAGTCAGCTGAACACTGCTGGAGAAAATCTCATAATTCTGCCGATTTATGCCAACGCACATTTATGGAGTCTAATCCCAGCTGGGTCTTTAACACAACTTGGCGGCTCTTACTTGTGCCAGATAAACATTCACACCCATGCTCACGATGGCCACTCCAACCTTTCTATAATGATTCTTTGAGCTTTAAAAGTTTTCATGTGTTAGAGGCACGACTGCACAAATTTTAATTCACATCCGCCAGGACTTTTATCCAGTATCTCCCTGTACTTGGGCTCTTGACCCTTTCTTTTGTTTATTTGGATAATTACTGATTTAGAGGCTACCATGCCTGGCACTGGGATGGGCTCTAGGACCCCACCATAGTCTCTGTTCCCATGGAGCGTACAGCCCAGAGAGAAAGACTATCATTCCACAAATAATTACAAATATGATGAGGGACACTAAAAGGAAAGTAGAGAGATTATATCAAATGAGTTGATGTGGAGGTTTCAGGAAGGCCTCCCTGAGGAAGTGGCATTTCAAGCTGAGTCCCGAAGGATGATATGTCAGTTTGAAATGCTTTGGGCTGCACACAACAGAAAATCTGACCAACAGTGAAACCATAAGGATGTTTATTATTTCCTTAAGAAGCCTGGAAGCAAAGAGTTTCAGCGCTTTTAGGCGGCTCAACAATATCAAGAGCCATGAGTTGATATCCCTACAATTTTCTTGGTTTTTCCTTCAGTCATAAGAGGATTGCCATAGATTCAAGTGTGACTTCCTTACATAACATCTTCTCAGAGGACAAAGAAGAGAAAGGGCTCTAGTTCCCAAGCAGCTTTCAAACGGGCACAAAAATTCATCCACACATTCCCAGGAGTTTTCCTCTTGTGTCTTTTCTCCCGAAAGTGGGTCATATGCCCACCTCAGGCATAGAGAGAAGGAGTTACCATGATTGACACAGACCAATCAGGATTGATCCCATAGCACAGTGAGGACCCTACCTCTCCTGGAGATATTGCTGCCTATTAGATCCCTCAAATGAGAATCAAAGGGTCCACCAATTCTGGATATGGACTCCTAGATAATAAATAATAAATAAACCTTCATACCAATAAAAACAAACTTATAAAAGTCATCTTAAAAGAATCAGAGAAATAACAAGATTTGAGGAACTGCTGAAATGAGATGCTGAGATACTGAAGACATGGGAAAGTGGAGAAGTGAAGCCTCCTCTGAAGGCGGCCTATGCCCTGAGACTTTGTTCTGGAAAAGGCTGAGCTGCAATTCTGGCAGCCTCCAGGGGCTAGGGTGGAAATTTCAAAGTCAGGTGGTTCCCACTGCTAGTGCCCTCAGGAGCTGGCAAAAGAATAAGTTCTCTTTAGAGGAAGACAATATTATCTTGAACGTCAGGGTATTTCTATAAATAATTTTCTAAAACAATGTCCAGTACACAAAGATAACCCAAGGATATCAGACAGCACAAATAAGAACAGTAGGTACAATAGGTAATAGAAATAGACTCACAGGGTCTCCAGATACTGAAATGATCAGCATAGATTACAAAACAATTATGCTTGTTATGTTCAAGGAACACAAGCCAAGAATGGAAAATTTGGTTGGGAAATAGAAATTTTTAAAAATGATATTGTAGGGACGCCTGGGTGGCTCAGTCGTTAAGCGTCTGCCTTCAGCTCAGGTCATGATCTCAGGGTCCTGGGATCGAGCCCCGCATCGGGCTCCCTGCTCCGCAGGAAGCCTGCTTCTCCCTCTTCCCCTCCCCCTGCTTGTGTTCCCTCTCTTGCTGTGTCTCTCTCTGTCAAATAAATAAATAAAATCTTTAAAAAAAAAATGATATTGTAAATGTTAAATGGGAAAAAAATGTAAATTCTGGAACTTAAAATACAATAACCAAAATTGGGAACTGAGAGTTTTATCAGCAAATTAGAAATAATAGAAAAGAAAATTAATGAAAATTAATGAACTGGAATATATAGGTCAGAAGAAAATACCCACAATAATGCATAATGGAGTAAAGAGAAAGAAAACGCAGAGGAGTGGGTAAGAAACATGGATGTCACAATGAAAAGGTCTAAGAAGAGTCCATAAGGAAAGGAAAGAATGGACTTAGGCAATATTTGGGAAAAAATGGCTCAAAAATTTCCAGAATTGATGAAACACATTAAATCATACATTTAAGAATCTAACAAATCCTAAGCAGGATAAATAAAAAAGAAACTCACTGTCTTATACATTAGTGAAACTGCAGAAAACCAAAGACAATGAGAAAATAGTGAAAGCAGTCAGAGTAAAACAGACAAATTACCTTTAAAAGCCACAACATTCAGAGGACCCACACTTCCCTATTTCAAAACTTACTACAGGGGCCCTGGGTGGCTCAGTTAAGCGTCTGCCTTCGGCTCAGTTCATGAGCCTACGGTCCTGGGATCGAGTCCTGCATGGGGCTCCCTGCTCAGTGGGGAGTCTGTTTGTCCCTCTGCCTGCCGCTCTGCCTACTTGTGCACTCTCTCTCTGTCAAATAAATAAATAAAATCTTAAAAAAAAAAAAGTCAGTGTCTTAAAAAAAAACCCAAAAAATAACTTACTATAGAGCTACAGCAATTAAGACGGTGTGGTATTGGATAAGGGTAAACATACAGGTCAATGGAATAGAATTCAGAGTCCAGAAAAATCCTCACATTGATGGTCAACTGATTTTCAACCCCAGTGCCAAAAATTCAACGGGGAAAAAATAGTCTTTTCAACAAACAGTTCTGGGACAATTGTATATACACATACAAATAAGTAAAAGTGGATCCCTACCTCATGTAATATACAAATATTAACTCAAAATGGGACAAAGACCAAGTGTAAGAGCTAAAAATATAAAAATCTTAGAAGAAAACAAACATAGGAGTAAATCTTTGTGACCTTAGGTTAGGCACTGGTTTTCTAGATAGGACACCAAAAGCATAAACAACTAAAGAAAAAATAGATTAATTAGACTATATGAAAATTTAAAGCTTTTGTGCTTCAAAGGATACCATCAAGAAAGTGAAAAGAAAGGGCACCCGGCTGGCTCAGTCAGTAGGGCACGCAACCCTTGATCTCAGGGTCATGAGCCCCATGTTGGAGGTACAGTTTATTATTTAAGATAATCGACCATATACTAAGCCATAAAGCTAGTTTCAACAAATCCAAAGGATTAAAATCATTCAGAGCTAATCTTTAGTTGCAATGCAATTACGCTGGAATTAAAAAGCAAAAGGACAGGGGCACCTGGGTGGCTCAGTCGTTAAGCGTCTGCCTTCAGCTCAGGTCATGTTCCAGGGTCCTGGGATCGAGCCCCACATCGGGCTCCCTGCTTGGCGGGAAGCCTGCTTCTCCCTCTCCCACTCCCCCTGCTTGTGTTCCCTCTCTCGCTGTGTCTCTCTGTCAAATAAATAAATCTTAAAAAAAAAAAAAGCAAAACGACAGCTAGAAAACCCTAGATGTTTGGAAATAAAACAATATATTTCTAAGTATTTCATGAATCAAAAAAATTTTTTTAAATAATTCATGAATCAAAGAAGAAATTATAATGAAATTACAAAGTCTGAAATAAATAATTTAAAAACACTACATATCAAAAGTTGTGGGATACAAGCTATTCTTTTTTTCTTTTTTTAAAGATTTTATTTATTTATTTGACAGAAAGAGACACAGCGAGAGAGGGAACACAAGCAGGGGGAGTGGGAGAGGGAGAAGCAGACTCCCCACTGAGCAGGGAGCCCGATGCGGGGCTCGATCCCAGGACCCTGGGATCATGACCTGAGCCGAAGGCAGACGCTTAATGACTGAGCCACCCAGGCGCCCCACAAGCTATTCTCTTGATGGAAATTTACAGCCTTACATAGTTAAATCAGAAAACATTAATGAACTAAACATGCATCAAAAAGTAGAAAAAGAATAGCAAATTAAACTTGAAATTAGAAATAAGGACATAATAAAGATAATTGAAAGCATACACACACACAATAGAATAAAAATAAAACAAGTTGGTACTTTGAGAAGACTAATAAAACTGATAAACCTTTGGTGACATGAAATAGAAAAAAGAGAGAGAAGGCTGGGATGAACCCTGTCAGGAATGAAAAACAGGGCATTACTATAGTCCCTGCAGACTTTCAGAAGAAACCAAGAGAATATTACGAACTTTATGCTAAAGCATTGGAAAATTTTTATGGAATGAATAAATTCCCAAGGAGGAAAAAGACAGTTTATAAAATACCAAAGAAGAAACAGGAATTCTGAGTAGACCAATAACTCAAAAGAACTGAAACACTAATTTAAAATTTTCCTACAGGGGCGTGTGGCTGGCTCAGTGGGTTGAGTGTCTGCCTTCCACTCAGGTCATGATCCCAGGGTCCTGGAATCGAGTCCCCCATCAGGCTTCCTGCTCAGTGGGGAGCCTGCTTTTCCCTCTGCTCCTCCCCCCAGTTGTGCTTTCTTCTCTCACTCTCTCTCTCTCAAAATAATAAGTAAATCGTAAAACAAACAAATAAATAAATAAAGGTGGAAAAAAATTTTCCTACAAAGCAGGTTCCAGGCCCACATGGCTTGATCAGCAACTTCTATCAAATATTTATGCAAGATATAAGTTAATATTGTACAAACTCAGAGAGCTTTTGCCAACTCATTTTGAGCCTAGTACAATGTACTGTAAATATATGTATTTTTTAAATTTTCGAAGAAAGGGAAGATGGAGGAATAGGAGGACCCTAAGCTCACCTTGTCCCAAGATACAATTAGATAACACATCAGTGTAAATAACCTGAAACTTTCTATATATTACTATGTTCTGACATCCTAAAAAAACCTTTCCTGGGTTGGGAGAGACAATTCTTCCTTTTTTTTTTTTAAATTTTTTTTTTAAAGATTTTATTTATTTGCAAGAGAGAGAATGAGAGACAGAGAGCATGAGAGGGAGGAGGGTCAGAGGGAGAAGCAGACTCCCTGCTGAGCAGGGAGCCCGATGCGGGACTCGATCCCGGGACTCCAGGATCATGACCTGAGCCGAAGGCAGTCACTTAACCAACTGAGCCTCCTAGGCGCCCTGGGAGAGACAATTCTTTTTTTTTTTTTTTAAAGATTTTATTTATTTATTTGACAGAGAGAGACACAGTGAGAGAGGGAACACAAGCAAGAGGAATGGGAGAGGGAGAAGCAGGCTTCCCGTGGAGCAGGGAGCCCGATGCGGGGCTCGATCCCAGGATCCTGGGATCATGACCTGAGCCGAAGGCAGACGCTTGACGACTAAGCCACCCAGGCGCCCCGAGAGACAATTCTTAAGAGATGGCAAAGGGCCCAGCTGGGAGCGTCATCCAGGGCGGTCCCTCCTCTGTCTGGCCCTGCATCCCAGGAGGCAATACTCCTCTGCCTTAATCATCCCAGGGCCAGGTGCCAGGCAACTAGGGACCAACCCTGTAACCCAAAGGCAGCCAAAATTACTCAAACTAGCCAGTCCTACACCCTTCCCTGCCTTGCCTTTTCCCCAGAAACCCCAATAAAGGCCTAAATCTTCCCACATGCCACTGTCTTCTGCTTCCTGACCACCCTGGTGTCTTTCCAACGTGGCTCTGTAAATTTTTTTTTTTTAATCAGCAAAAATGGGTTCGTGTCTCCTGTCTCTAGGACCTGTGTGTTTTTTGGGGTTTTTCCCCCTCTGCTCTTTTCTTTCTCCTCTGTGGCTGCACCTGACCGACCACCTCATAAAAACCACAAAATATGTACTCTCAATACCAAAACCTGATAAAGACACTATGAGGATGGAAAATTACAGGTAAATCTCATTCATGAACAATGACACAAAAATTCTAAAGAAAATATTGGGAAGTTGAATTCAGCAATATATAAAAAAGAATGACACATCATGTCCAAGTTGTGTTTATTATGATTTTAGTAATGCAAGCTAAGTTTAACTTTTTAAAATATCAATTAATGAATTCACCACATTAACAAACCAAACAAGAAAAATCATAGGTCATCTCCATAGCTGCAGGAAAAATATTTAATAAAAATTTGACGTAGGGGCGCCTGGGCGGCTCAGGCGTTAAGCATCTGCCTTCAGCTCAGGTCATGATCCCAGGGTCCTGCTCGGCGGGAGGCCTGCTTCTCCCTCTCCCTCTGCCGCTCCCCCTGCTTGTGTTCCTGCTCTTGCTAACTCTCTGCCAAATAAATTAATAAAATCTTTAAAAAAAATTGACGTATATTTATGATACAAAACTCTTAGCGAGGGCACCTGGCTAGCTCAGTTGGTAGAGCGTGTGACTCTTTAACTCAGGGTCGTGAGTTCAAGCTCTATGTTGGGGGTAGAGATTACTTTAAAAAAATAAACAAAACAAAACAAAACTCTTAGTGAACTAGGACTAAAAGGGGACTTTCTTAATATGACAAAGGATACTACAAAGCACCAGTAGCAAACATCATGTAAATGGTGAAATGTTGAAAGCTTTTCCTTTGAGATCAGTGATTTATTGCTGTGTAGTAAATTACCTCAACACTTAGTGGATTAAAACAACAAATATATATTATCTCATGGATTCTGTGCATTAGGAATTTGGAAGTGGCTTAACTGAGTGGCTCTGGCTCAGGGTCTCACAGTCGAGAAGTGAGCTGGGGCTATAGTCATCTGAAGACTTGAGTGGGGTCAGAGGATCCCTTCAAGGCCACTCACATGACTGTTAGCAGGAGGCCACAGATCTTTACTTGTTGGCTGGAGTCCTCAGTTTCTCACCACGTGGACCTCTCCTCACAAGATGGTAGGTGGCTTCCCCTCGAACTAGTTTCCAAGAGAGAGAGGCAAATGTCCCCATGTCTTGTATGTCCTAGTCTCAGAAGTGACATACCCTTACTTATACCATGCT
This sequence comes from Leptonychotes weddellii, assembly GCF_054177405.1. Taxonomy (NCBI): domain Eukaryota; kingdom Metazoa; phylum Chordata; class Mammalia; order Carnivora; family Phocidae; genus Leptonychotes; species Leptonychotes weddellii. The sequence continues at coordinate 41,637 of NW_027680714.1, forward strand.
CTCAATTGGTCACACAAACAATATGAGAGGCACTATGCTAGGGTGTGAAGACCAGTAGGAGGTATTGACATTGAGGGCCATCTTGGAGGCAGGCTACCACAATCAGGAACAAGACAAGGTCAGGATGCCCTCTGTCTCCACTTCCCATCAACATTACTTGGAGGTCTATCCAGAGTAGTAAAAAAGAAAAAGAAAAGGCAAAATGTTTGGGGTACCTGGCTGACTCAGTCAGTACAGCGTGCGACTCTTGATATCAGGGTCATGAGTTCAAGCCCCACATTGGGCATGGAGCCTACTTAAAAAAAAAAAGGCAAAATGATTAGAATGAAGAAACAAAACTATTGGTATTTACAGAGAATGACCGTATGCATAGAAAATCCCAAAGACTCTACAGTTAAGACCCATCTTCCTCTCTCACAGCCAACCCCAGGATGCCCAAGTGTCAGCTCTCATCTTGCAGTTCTTCACAAGCCAGTTCCACTGAGAGCACGTTCCACTGAGGGGGAGATAGAGTTCCTCAGGGGATGGACAAGGTTGCTCTGAAAAAGTTGAAGCTAAGTCAAAAAAGACAGGAAAGGATAAGTCTTCAGATGAAAAAAAAGGTTTTTTTTTTAAGATTTTATTTATTTATTTGACAGAGAGAGAGATAGAGAGCACAAGCAAGGGGAGCGGCAGGCAGAGGGAGAGGGAGAAGCAGACTCTCTGCCAAGCAGGGAGCCTGATATGGGGCTCGATCCCAGGACCCTGGGATCATGACCTGAGCCGAAGGCAGATGCTTAACAGATTGAGCCACCCAGGGTGCCCAAAAAAAGTCTTAACATAAAAAAAAGACAGTTAAATAAGAAAAAAAAAAGACAAAACAAAACAAAAACCAAGAATGGTATGTGAATATGTCAAAGGAAAGGAAGGAGGAGGGAAGGAAGACCCACTAGAGAACGGAGACACTGAAAATGAGGAGGTAGGTATGCAGGAGATAGGAAGCCAAATCTGGGACATTTTACATCACGGTTTTTGGTGGTCCTTGTATCTCCCTTCGAAATAGTTTAGAAACTACTTCGTAAATGCATATTTTTAGTAGCCCTAGAAATGAAATTTTAGGGTTTTTTTAGTAGCTAAAAATGAAATTTTCAAGGTGGAAATTCTACCTCACCTCATGATTTTTTACAAATCTAGGTAAATGTAAACTTGGTTTATTATGAGGCTATTGATTTGTTCTGTACTACCATAAATTAGGGTCATATTGAATTAGGGGAGACTTTTGCCTTTTCTGGATATTTTATATACACAGAATCAAACAATATGAAGTCTCTTGACTTCTTTCACCGAGCAGAATGGCTTTGAGGTTCATCCATACCATAGCATGTATCTGTATTTTGTTCCTTTTAATTGTAGTTCATTGTATGGACATACCACATTTGGTCTATCCATTCTCCAATTGATGGACACTTAGGATGTTTCCAATTTGGTTTCCATTTTGGTTATTATGAATAAGGATGCTAAGAACATTTATGTGCAGGGCACCAGATGGCTCAGTCAGTTAAGCGTCTGCCTTTGGCTCAGGTCATGATCCCATGATCCCAGGACCCTAGGATCGAGTACCACGTTGGGCTCCCTGCTCAGTGGGGAGCCTGCTTCTCCCTCTCTCTCTGCCTGCTGCTCCCCCTGCTTGTGCTCTCTCTCTCAAATAAATAAATAAAATGTTAAAAAAAAAAAACATTTATGTGCAAGGCCTTATGTGGATATATTTTCATTTCTCTTGGGTAGATACCAAATAGAATTGCTGGGTCATATGTTTAACCTTTTGAGAAACTGTCAGTTTTCCAAAGTGACTCTATCATTTTTTATTCCTGCCAGCAAAGTCTGAGGCTTCCCATTTCTTCACACCTTGCCAACATTTGTTATTGTCTGATTTTTTTATTATAGCCATTTTGGTGGGTTTGACAAGGTTTGCATGTGGTTTGGATTTGTATGTCCCTATCATTAATGATATTGAGTATCTCATCATATGCTTATCAGCAATTTTTATATCTTTTTAGGTGAAATGTCTATTCACATCTTTTGCCCTTTTGCCCATGTTTTGATTGGATTGTTTGTTTTCTTTTTATTGAGGTGTAAGAGTTCTGATATTTTCTTCTGGATATACACCCATGTTGTTTTTCAGTAGAATTGTCTCTCCCCCTTTTTTTTTTGAGAGAGAGAGTGACAGAGAGAGCGAGCAGTGCAGGGGGAGGGGCAGAGGAGCAGCAGAGAGAGAATCCTAAGCAGGCTCCATGCCCAGCATGGAGCGCAATGTGGGGCTCAATCTCATGACCCTGAGATCATGACCTGAGCCGAAATCAAGATTTGGATGCTTAAATGACTAAGCCACCCAGGCGTCCCTTTTAGCCACTAAATTTTTATTTTATTTTTAAAGATTTTTTATTTATTTGACAGAGAGAGACACAGCGAGAGAGGAAACACAAGCAGGGGGAGTGGGAGAGGGAGAAGCAGGCTTCCCTCTGAGCAGGGAGCCCGATGTGGGGCTCGAACCCAGGACCCTGGGATCATGACCTGAGCCGAAGGCAGTCGCTTAACCAACCGAGCCACCCAGGTGCCCCTCAATTTTTTTTTAAAAGATTTTATTTATCTGACAGAGAGAGGGAGCACAAGAGGGGGAGCGGCAGGTGGAGGGAGAGGGAGAAGCAGGCTCCCCGCTGAGCAGAGAGCCTGATGCGGGGCTCGATCCCAGCACCCTGGGATCAATGACCCAAGGGGAAGGCAGACGCTTAATGGAGTGAGCCACCCAGGCGCCCCTAAAAAGTATTTTTTAAATTTATGTTAGAGACACAGAGCACAGTGGGGAGGGGTAAAGGGAGAGGGAGACAGAGTCTTAAGCAGACTCTATGCTGAGCGTAGAGCCCGATGTGGGGCTTGATCTCACAACTCAGAGATCACAACCTGAGCTAAAACCAAGAGTCTGACGCTTAACCAACTGCACCACCCAGATGCCCCTCTAAATTTTTATTTAAATGTTAATATTATATACACCATCTACTCAATAAAAATTTCCAGGCTTTCATAGCACATTATCAAAGGTATTAGGAAAAACTAAACTACCACTGTCAAAGATGTGAAGGACAGCACATCATTCTGAGAGAGAGATCCAAGACCAGAGTATAGTTGTCTTTAAGAGACAAATTCTAGGGGCAACCAGCAGGGCCGGTTCCTTCTGGAGGCTTCAGGGAAGAATCTTTTGCTTGTTCCTTCCAGTTTCTGGTAGCTGCTCACATCACTCCAATCTCAGCTTCGATAGTCAAATGCCTTTTCCCCTTTTGATGTCATATCTCACCCTGCCTCCTTTTTAAAAAAAATTTTTTAAAGATTTTATTTGATAGAAAGTGAGAGAGCACAAGCAGGGGGAGCGGCGGGCAGAGTGAGAGGGAGATGCAGACTCCCTGCCGAGCAGGGAGCCCGATGCGGGGCTGGATCCCAGGACACTGAGATCATGACCTGAGCCAAGGCAGATGCTTAACTGACTGAGCCACCCAGGCGCCCCACCCTGCCTCCTTCTTTTGAGGACCTTTGTGATTTACATTTAGGGTCTGTTCAGATAATCCAAGATAATCTCCCCATCTCAAAGTCCCATTTGCCTTGTAAAGGTAACACTCCCAGATTCCAGAAATTAGGACCTGGATATCTTTGGGGGCCATTTGTCAGCCCACCACACTCTCCAATACAAATATAGTACAATGTGAGTCACAAATACAAGCCACACTTATAATTCCAAATATTTTCGTAGTCACATTAAAAAAAGTCAAACATGGACTACTACTCAGCCATCAAAAAATTGAAATCTTGCCATATGCAATGGTGTGGATGGAACTAGAGGGTATTATGCTAAGTGAAATAAGTCAATCAGAGAAAGACAGTTATATGATCTCACTCATGTGGAATTCAAGAAACAAAACAGAGGATCATAGGGGAAGGAAAGGAAAAATAAAACAAAACAAAATTAGAGAGGGAGACAAACCATAAGAGATTCTTATTCATAGGAAACAAACTGAGGGTTGCTGGAGGGGAGGGGGGTGGGGGATGTAGTAACTGGGTGATGGACATTAAGGAGGGCACGTGATGTTATATAAGACTGAGCACTGGGTGTTATGTAAGACTGATGAATCACTAAACTCCACCTCTGAAACCAATAACACATTATATGTTAATTAATTGAATTTAAATTTTAAAAATGAAAAAAAAATTTAAAAAGTCAACCCAAAGAATACAAAAACACTAATTCAAAAAGATACATGTACTCCTATGTTTATTGCAGCATTATTTATAATAACCAAATTATGGAAGTAGCCCAAGGGTCCATCAATAGATGAATGAGGGGTGCCTGGGTGGTTCAGTCACTTACGCATCTGCCTTCAGCTCAGGTCATGATCCCAGGGGCCTGGGACTGAGCCCCACATCAGGCTCCCAGCTCAGTGGAGAGTCTGCTTCTCCCTTTCTCTCTCCCTCTGCCTCTCGCCCTGCTTGTGCTTGAGAACACTCTCTCTCTCAAATAAATAAAATCTTTTAAAAAAAGAATATTCTATAAAAAATAGATGAATAAAGATACATGTGTGTGCACACACACATTGGAATATTACTCAGCCATAAAAAAGAATGAAATCTTGCCATGTGCAACGACATGGATGGCTCTACAGAGTATAAAGCTAAGTGAAATAAATCAGTCAGAGATAGACAAATACCATGCAATTTCACTCTTATGTGTAATTTATGAAACAAATGAACAAAGAAAAAAGAGACAAATCAAAAAAGAGACTCTTTTTAAAAAAATTGTTATTACTTGCGGGGGGTGGAAAAGGAGAGAGAGGATCTTTTTTTTTTTTTTTTTAAAGATTTTATTTATTTATTTGAGAGAGAATGAGAGACAGAGAGCATGAGAGGGAGGAGGGTCAGAGGGAGAAGCAGACTCCCCCGCCGAGCAGGGAACCCGATGCGGAACTCGATCCCGGGACTCCAGGATCATGACCTGAGCCGAAGGCAGTCGCTTAACCAACTGAGCCACCCAGGCGCCCCGGAGAGAGAGGATCTTAAGCAGGCTCCAAGCTCAGCACAGAGCCCAACACAGGGCTCCATCTCATAACCCTGAGATCATGACCTGAACCAAAATCAAGCACCAGACACTTAAGTTATTCCAATGACTTTCCAGTTTAGTAGCTGGCCGTGCTGTCCAACACAGTAGCCACCAGTCACTGTGGGTAGTGAGTACTTGAAATGTGGCGGGTTTCAATTGCAGTGTCCTGTAAGTGTAAAGAACACCAGATTTCAAAGACTCAGCATGAAAAAAGAATGCAAGGAAAAAAGAATGACTAAGCCACCCAGGCACCCCCACCAAAAAACCACCCTCTATAGTTAAGGACAAACTGATGGTTCCCAAAGGGGAGGTGGGTGGGAATGGACAAAATAGTACACTTATGATGATCAGCACTGAGTAATGTCTAGAATTGTTGAATCACTATATTGTACACCTGAAACTAATATAACACTTATGTTAACTATACTGGAATTAAAAAAGTCAAATGAGACAGGTGAAAATAATTTTAATAATCTACTTCATTTAACACAATATACCCAAAATATCATGTCAACATGTAATCAATACAAAAATTATTAATGAGATATCTGAGATACCTTGCATTCTTTTTTCATGCTGAGTCTTTGAAATCTGGTGTTCTTTACACTTACAGGACACTGCAATTGAAACCCGCCACATTTCAAGTACTCACTACCCACAGTGACTGGTGGCTACTGTGTTGGACAGCACGGCCAGCTACTAAACTGGAAAGTCATTGGAATAACTTAAGTGTCTGGTGCTTGATTTTGGTTCAGGTCATGATCTCAGGGTTATGAGATGGAGCCCTGTGTTGGGCTCTGTGCTGAGCTTGGAGCCTGCTTAAGATCCTCTCTCTCCGGGGCGCCTGGGTGGCTCAGTTGGTTAAGCGACTGCCTTCGGCTCAGGTCATGATCCTGGAGTCCCGGGATCGAGTTCCGCATCGGGTTCCCTGCTCGGCGGGGGAGTCTGCTTCTCCCTCTGACCCTCCTCCCTCTCATGCTCTCTGTCTCTCATTCTCTCTCAAATAAATAAATAAAATCTTTAAAAAAAAAAAAAAAAAAGATCCTCTCTCTCCTTTTCCACCCCCCGCAAGTAATAACAATTTTTTTAAAAAGAGTCTCTTTTTTGATTTGTCTCTTTTTTCTTTGTTCATTTGTTTCATAAATTACACATAAGAGTGAAATTGCATGGTATTTGTCTATCTCTGACTGATTTATTTCACTTAGCTTTATACTCTGTAGAGCCATCCATGTCGTTGCACATGGCAAGATTTCATTCTTTTTTATGGCTGAGTAATATTCCAATGTGTGTGTGCACACACATGTATCTTTATTCATCTATTTTTTATAGAATATTCTTTTTTTAAAAGATTTTATTTATTTGAGAGAGAGAGTGTTCTCAAGCACAAGCAGGGCGAGAGGCAGAGGGAGAGAGAAAGGGAGAAGCAGACTCTCCACTGAGCTGGGAGCCTGATGTGGGGCTCAGTCCCAGGCCCCTGGGATCATGACCTGAGCTGAAGGCAGATGCGTAAGTGACTGAACCACCCAGGCACCCCTCATTCATCTATTGATGGACCCTTGGGCTACTTCCATAATTTGGTTATTATAAATAATGCTGCAATAAACATAGGAGTACATGTATCTTTTTGAATTAGTGTTTTTGTATTCTTTGGGTTGACTTTTTAAATTTTTTTTTCATTTTTAAAATTTAAATTCAATTAATTAACATATAATGTGTTATTGGTTTCAGAGGTGGAGTTTAGTGATTCATCAGTCTTACATAACACCCAGTGCTCAGTCTTATATAACATCACGTGCCCTCCTTAATGTCCATCACCCAGTTACTACATCCCCCACCCCCCTCCCCTCCAGCAACCCTCAGTTTGTTTCCTATGAATAAGAATCTCTTATGGTTTGTCTCCCTCTCTAATTTTGTTTTGTTTTATTTTTCCTTTCCTTCCCCTATGATCCTCTGTTTTGTTTCTTGAATTCCACATGAGTGAGATCATATAACTGTCTTTCTCTGATTGACTTATTTCACTTAGCATAATACCCTCTAGTTCCATCCACACCATTGCATATGGCAAGATTTCAATTTTTTGATGGCTGAGTAGTAGTCCATGTTTGACTTTTTTTAATGTGACTACGAAAATATTTGGAATTATAAGTGTGGCTTGTATTTGTGACTCACATTGTACTATATTTGTATTGGAGAGTGTGGTGGGCTGACAAATGGCCCCCAAAGATATCCAGGTCCTAATTTCTGGAATCTGGGAGTGTTACCTTTACAAGGCAAATGGGACTTTGAGATGGGGAGATTATCTTGGATTATCTGAACAGACCCTAAATGTAAATCACAAAGGTCCTCAAAAGAAGGAGGCAGGGTGGGGCGCCTGGGTGGCTCAGTCAGTTAAGCATCTGCCTTGGCTCAGGTCATGATCTCAGTGTCCTGGGATCCAGCCCCGCATCGGGCTCCCTGCTCGGCAGGGAGTCTGCATCTCCCTCTCACTCTGCCCGCCGCTCCCCCTGCTTGTGCTCTCTCACTTTCTATCAAATAAAATCTTTAAAAAATTTTTTTTAAAAAGGAGGCAGGGTGAGATATGACATCAAAAGGGGAAAAGGCATTTGACTATCGAAGCTGAGATTGGAGTGATGTGAGCAGCTACCAGAAACTGGAAGGAACAAGCAAAAGATTCTTCCCTGAAGCCTCCAGAAGGAACCGGCCCTGCTGGTTGCCCCTAGAATTTGTCTCTTAAAGACAACTATACTCTGGTCTTGGATCTCTCTCTCAGAATGATGTGCTGTCCTTCACATCTTTGACAGTGGTAGTTTAGTTTTTCCTAATACCTTTGATAATGTGCTATGAAAGCCTGGAAATTTTTATTGAGTAGATGGTGTATATAATATTAACATTTAAATAAAAATTTAGAGGGGCATCTGGGTGGTGCAGTTGGTTAAGCGTCAGACTCTTGGTTTTAGCTCAGGTTGTGATCTCTGAGTTGTGAGATCAAGCCCCACATCGGGCTCTACGCTCAGCATAGAGTCTGCTTAAGACTCTGTCTCCCTCTCCCTTTACCCCTCCCCACTGTGCTCTGTGTCTCTAACATAAATTTAAAAAATACTTTTTAGGGGCGCCTGGGTGGCTCACTCCATTAAGCGTCTGCCTTCCCCTTGGGTCATTGATCCCAGGGTGCTGGGATCGAGCCCCGCATCAGGCTCTCTGCTCAGCGGGGAGCCTGCTTCTCCCTCTCCCTCCACCTGCCGCTCCCCCTCTTGTGCTCCCTCTCTCTGTCAGATAAATAAAATCTTTTAAAAAAAAATTGAGGGGCACCTGGGTGGCTCGGTTGGTTAAGCGACTGCCTTCGGCTCAGGTCATGATCCCAGGGTCCTGGGTTCGAGCCCCACATCGGGCTCCCTGCTCAGAGGGAAGCCTGCTTCTCCCTCTCCCACTCCCCCTGCTTGTGTTTCCTCTCTCGCTGTGTCTCTCTCTGTCAAATAAATAAAAAATCTTTAAAAATAAAATAAAAATTTAGTGGCTAAAAGGGACGCCTGGGTGGCTTAGTCATTTAAGCATCCAAATCTTGATTTCGGCTCAGGTCATGATCTCAGGGTCATGAGATTGAGCCCCACATTGCGCTCCATGCTGGGCATGGAGCCTGCTTAGGATTCTCTCTCTGCTGCTCCTCTGCCCCTCCCCCTGCACTGCTCGCTCTCTCTGTCACTCTCTCTCTCAAAAAAAAAAGGGGGAGAGACAATTCTACTGAAAAACAACATGGGTGTATATCCAGAAGAAAATATCAGAACTCTTACACCTCAATAAAAAGAAAACAAACAATCCAATCAAAACATGGGCAAAAGGGCAAAAGATGTGAATAGACATTTCACCTAAAAAGATATAAAAATTGCTGATAAGCATATGATGAGATACTCAATATCATTAATGATAGGGACATACAAATCCAAACCACATGCAAACCTTGTCAAACCCACCAAAATGGCTATAATAAAAAAATCAGACAATAACAAATGTTGGCAAGGTGTGAAGAAATGGGAAGCCTCAGACTTTGCTGGCAGGAATAAAAAATGATAGAGTCACTTTGGAAAACTGACAGTTTCTCAAAAGGTTAAACATATGACCCAGCAATTCTATTTGGTATCTACCCAAGAGAAATGAAAATATATCCACATAAGGCCTTGCACATAAATGTTTTTTTTTTTTAACATTTTATTTATTTATTTGAGAGAGAGAGCACAAGCAGGGGGAGCAGCAGGCAGAGAGAGAGGGAGAAGCAGGCTCCCCACTGAGCAGGGAGCCCAACGTGGTACTCGATCCTAGGGTCCTGGGATCATGGGATCATGACCTGAGCCAAAGGCAGACGCTTAACTGACTGAGCCATCTGGTGCCCTGCACATAAATGTTCTTAGCATCCTTATTCATAATAACCAAAATGGAAACCAAATTGGAAACATCCTAAGTGTCCATCAATTGGAGAATGGATAGACCAAATGTGGTATGTCCATACAATGAACTACAATTAAAAGGAACAAAATACAGATACATGCTATGGTATGGATGAACCTCAAAGCCATTCTGCTCGGTGAAAGAAGTCAAGAGACTTCATATTGTTTGATTCTGTGTATATAAAATATCCAGAAAAGGCAAAAGTCTCCCCTAATTCAATATGACCCTAATTTATGGTAGTACAGAACAAATCAATAGCCTCATAATAAACCAAGTTTACATTTACCTAGATTTGTAAAAAATCATGAGGTGAGGTAGAATTTCCACCTTGAAAATTTCATTTTTAGCTACTAAAAAAACCCTAAAATTTCATTTCTAGGGCTACTAAAAATATGCATTTACGAAGTAGTTTCTAAACTATTTCGAAGGGAGATACAAGGACCACCAAAAACCGTGATGTAAAATGTCCCAGATTTGGCTTCCTATCTCCTGCATACCTACCTCCTCATTTTCAGTGTCTCCGTTCTCTAGTGGGTCTTCCTTCCCTCCTCCTTCCTTTCCTTTGACATATTCACATACCATTCTTGGTTTTTGTTTTGTTTTGTCTTTTTTTTTTCTTATTTAACTGTCTTTTTTTTATGTTAAGACTTTTTTTGGGCACCCTGGGTGGCTCAATCTGTTAAGCATCTGCCTTCGGCTCAGGTCATGATCCCAGGGTCCTGGGATCGAGCCCCATATCAGGCTCCCTGCTTGGCAGAGAGTCTGCTTCTCCCTCTCCCTCTGCCTGCCGCTCCCCTTGCTTGTGCTCTCTATCTCTCTCTCTGTCAAATAAATAAATAAAATCTTAAAAAAAAAACCTTTTTTTTCATCTGAAGACTTATCCTTTCCTGTCTTTTTTGACTTAGCTTCAACTTTTTCAGAGCAACCTTGTCCATCCCCTGAGGAACTCTATCTCCCCCTCAGTGGAACGTGCTCTCAGTGGAACTGGCTTGTGAAGAACTGCAAGATGAGAGCTGACACTTGGGCATCCTGGGGTTGGCTGTGAGAGAGGAAGATGGGTCTTAACTGTAGAGTCTTTGGGATTTTCTATGCATACGGTCATTCTCTGTAAATACCAATAGTTTTGTTTCTTCATTCTAATCATTTTGCCTTTTTTTTTTTAAGTAGGCTCCATGCCCAATGTGGGGCTTGAACTCATGACCCTGATATCAAGAGTCGCACGCTGTACTGACTGAGTCAGCCAGGTACCCCAAACATTTTGCCTTTTCTTTTTCTTTTTTACTACTCTGGATAGACCTCCAAGTAATGTTGATGGGAAGTGGAGACAGAGGGCATCCTGACCTTGTCTTGTTCCTGATTGTGGTAGCCTGCCTCCAAGATGGCCCTCAATGTCAATACCTCCTACTGGTCTTCACACCCTAGCATAGTGCCTCTCATATTGTTTGTGTGACCAATTGAGAGCATGGTATAAGTAAGGGTATGTCACTTCTGAGACTAGGACATACAAGACATGGGGACATTTGCCTCTCTCTCTTGGAAACTAGTTCGAGGGGAAGCCACCTACCATCTTGTGAGGAGAGGTCCACGTGGTGAGAAACTGAGGACTCCAGCCAACAAGTAAAGATCTGTGGCCTCCTGCTAACAGTCATGTGAGTGGCCTTGAAGGGATCCTCTGACCCCACTCAAGTCTTCAGATGACTATAGCCCCAGCTCACTTCTCGACTGTGAGACCCTGAGCCAGAGCCACTCAGTTAAGCCACTTCCAAATTCCTAATGCACAGAATCCATGAGATAATATATATTTGTTGTTTTAATCCACTAAGTGTTGAGGTAATTTACTACACAGCAATAAATCACTGATCTCAAAGGAAAAGCTTTCAACATTTCACCATTTACATGATGTTTGCTACTGGTGCTTTGTAGTATCCTTTGTCATATTAAGAAAGTCCCCTTTTAGTCCTAGTTCACTAAGAGTTTTGTTTTGTTTTGTTTATTTTTTTAAAGTAATCTCTACCCCCAACATAGAGCTTGAACTCACGACCCTGAGTTAAAGAGTCACACGCTCTACCAACTGAGCTAGCCAGGTGCCCTCGCTAAGAGTTTTGTATCATAAATATACGTCAATTTTTTTTAAAGATTTTATTAATTTATTTGGCAGAGAGTTAGCAAGAGCAGGAACACAAGCAGGGGGAGCGGCAGAGGGAGAGGGAGAAGCAGGCCTCCCACCGAGCAGGACCCTGGGATCATGACCTGAGCTGAAGGCAGATGCTTAACGCCTGAGCCGCCCAGGCGCCCCTACGTCAAATTTTTATTAAATATTTTTCCTGCAGCTATGGAGATGACCTATGATTTTTCTTGTTTGGTTTGTTAATGTGGTGAATTCATTAATTGATATTTTAAAAAGTTAAACTTAGCTTGCATTACTAAAATCATAATAAACACAACTTGGACATGATGTGTCATTCTTTTTTATATATTGCTGAATTCAACTTCCCAATATTTTCTTTAGAATTTTTGTGTCATTGTTCATGAATGAGATTTACCTGTAATTTTCCATCCTCATAGTGTCTTTATCAGGTTTTGGTATTGAGATTACATATTTTGTGGTTTTTATGAGGTGGTCGGTCAGGTGCAGCCACAGAGGAGAAAGAAAAGAGCAGAGGGGGAAAAACCCCAAAAAACACACAGGTCCTAGAGACAGGAGACACGAACCCATTTTTGCTGATTAAAAAAAAAAAATTTACAGAGCCACGTTGGAAAGACACCAGGGTGGTCAGGAAGCAGAAGACAGTGGCATGTGGGAAGATTTAGGCCTTTATTGGGGTTTCTGGGGAAAAGGCAAGGCAGGGAAGGGTGTAGGACTGGCTAGTTTGAGTAATTTTGGCTGCCTTTGGGTTACAGGGTTGGTCCCTAGTTGCCTGGCACCTGGCCCTGGGATGATTAAGGCAGAGGAGTATTGCCTCCTGGGATGCAGGGCCAGACAGAGGAGGGACCGCCCTGGATGACGCTCCCAGCTGGGCCCTTTGCCATCTCTTAAGAATTGTCTCTCGGGGCGCCTGGGTGGCTTAGTCGTCAAGCGTCTGCCTTCGGCTCAGGTCATGATCCCAGGATCCTGGGATCGAGCCCCGCATCGGGCTCCCTGCTCCACGGGAAGCCTGCTTCTCCCTCTCCCATTCCTCTTGCTTGTGTTCCCTCTCTCACTGTGTCTCTCTCTGTCAAATAAATAAATAAAATCTTTAAAAAAAAAAAAAAAGAATTGTCTCTCCCAGGGCGCCTAGGAGGCTCAGTTGGTTAAGTGACTGCCTTCGGCTCAGGTCATGATCCTGGAGTCCCGGGATCGAGTCCCGCATCGGGCTCCCTGCTCAGCAGGGAGTCTGCTTCTCCCTCTGACCCTCCTCCCTCTCATGCTCTCTGTCTCTCATTCTCTCTCTTGCAAATAAATAAAATCTTTAAAAAAAAAATTTAAAAAAAAAAAAGGAAGAATTGTCTCTCCCAACCCAGGAAAGGTTTTTTTAGGATGTCAGAACATAGTAATATATAGAAAGTTTCAGGTTATTTACACTGATGTGTTATCTAATTGTATCTTGGGACAAGGTGAGCTTAGGGTCCTCCTATTCCTCCATCTTCCCTTTCTTCGAAAATTTAAAAAATACATATATTTACAGTACATTGTACTAGGCTCAAAATGAGTTGGCAAAAGCTCTCTGAGTTTGTACAATATTAACTTATATCTTGCATAAATATTTGATAGAAGTTGCTGATCAAGCCATGTGGGCCTGGAACCTGCTTTGTAGGAAAATTTTTTTCCACCTTTATTTATTTATTTGTTTGTTTTACGATTTACTTATTATTTTGAGAGAGAGAGAGTGAGAGAAGAAAGCACAACTGGGGGGAGGAGCAGAGGGAAAAGCAGGCTCCCCACTGAGCAGGAAGCCTGATGGGGGACTCGATTCCAGGACCCTGGGATCATGACCTGAGTGGAAGGCAGACACTCAACCCACTGAGCCAGCCACACGCCCCTGTAGGAAAATTTTAAATTAGTGTTTCAGTTCTTTTGAGTTATTGGTCTACTCAGAATTCCTGTTTCTTCTTTGGTATTTTATAAACTGTCTTTTTCCTCCTTGGGAATTTATTCATTCCATAAAAATTTTCCAATGCTTTAGCATAAAGTTCGTAATATTCTCTTGGTTTCTTCTGAAAGTCTGCAGGGACTATAGTAATGCCCTGTTTTTCATTCCTGACAGGGTTCATCCCAGCCTTCTCTCTCTTTTTTCTATTTCATGTCACCAAAGGTTTATCAGTTTTATTAGTCTTCTCAAAGTACCAACTTGTTTTATTTTTATTCTATTGTGTGTGTGTATGCTTTCAATTATCTTTATTATGTCCTTATTTCTAATTTCAAGTTTAATTTGCTATTCTTTTTCTACTTTTTGATGCATGTTTAGTTCATTAATGTTTTCTGATTTAACTATGTAAGGCTGTAAATTTCCATCAAGAGAATAGCTTGTGGGGCGCCTGGGTGGCTCAGTCATTAAGCGTCTGCCTTCGGCTCAGGTCATGATCCCAGGGTCCTGGGATCGAGCCCCGCATCGGGCTCCCTGCTCAGTGGGGAGTCTGCTTCTCCCTCTCCCACTCCCCCTGCTTGTGTTCCCTCTCTCGCTGTGTCTCTTTCTGTCAAATAAATAAATAAAATCTTTAAAAAAAGAAAAAAAGAATAGCTTGTATCCCACAACTTTTGATATGTAGTGTTTTTAAATTATTTATTTCAGACTTTGTAATTTCATTATAATTTCTTCTTTGATTCATGAATTATTTAAAAAAATTTTTTTGATTCATGAAATACTTAGAAATATATTGTTTTATTTCCAAACATCTAGGGTTTTCTAGCTGTCGTTTTGCTTTTTTTTTTTTTAAGATTTATTTATTTGACAGAGAGACACAGCGAGAGAGGGAACACAAGCAGGGGGAGTGGGAGAGGGAGAAGCAGGCTTCCCGCCAAGCAGGGAGCCCGATGTGGGGCTCGATCCCAGGACCCTGGAACATGACCTGAGCTGAAGGCAGACGCTTAACGACTGAGCCACCCAGGTGCCCCTGTCCTTTTGCTTTTTAATTCCAGCGTAATTGCATTGCAACTAAAGATTAGCTCTGAATGATTTTAATCCTTTGGATTTGTTGAAACTAGCTTTATGGCTTAGTATATGGTCGATTATCTTAAATAATAAACTGTACCTCCAACATGGGGCTCATGACCCTGAGATCAAGGGTTGCGTGCCCTACTGACTGAGCCAGCCGGGTGCCCTTTCTTTTCACTTTCTTGATGGTATCCTTTGAAGCACAAAAGCTTTAAATTTTCATATAGTCTAATTAATCTATTTTTTCTTTAGTTGTTTATGCTTTTGGTGTCCTATCTAGAAAACCAGTGCCTAACCTAAGGTCACAAAGATTTACTCCTATGTTTGTTTTCTTCTAAGATTTTTATATTTTTAGCTCTTACACTTGGTCTTTGTCCCATTTTGAGTTAATATTTGTATATTACATGAGGTAGGGATCCACTTTTACTTATTTGTATGTGTATATACAATTGTCCCAGAACTGTTTGTTGAAAAGACTATTTTTTCCCCGTTGAATTTTTGGCACTGGGGTTGAAAATCAGTTGACCATCAATGTGAGGATTTTTCTGGACTCTGAATTCTATTCCATTGACCTGTATGTTTACCCTTATCCAATACCACACCGTCTTAATTGCTGTAGCTCTATAGTAAGTTATTTTTTGGGTTTTTTTTTAAGACACTGACTTTTTTTTTTTTAAGATTTTATTTATTTATTTGACAGAGAGAGAGTGCACAAGTAGGCAGAGCGGCAGGCAGAGGGACAAACAGACTCCCCACTGAGCAGGGAGCCCCATGCAGGACTCGATCCCAGGACCGTAGGCTCATGAACTGAGCCGAAGGCAGACGCTTAACTGAGCCACCCAGGGCCCCTGTAGTAAGTTTTGAAATAGGGAAGTGTGGGTCCTCTGAATGTTGTGGCTTTTAAAGGTAATTTGTCTGTTTTACTCTGACTGCTTTCACTATTTTCTCATTGTCTTTGGTTTTCTGCAGTTTCACTAATGTATAAGACAGTGAGTTTCTTTTTTATTTATCCTGCTTAGGATTTGTTAGATTCTTAAATGTATGATTTAATGTGTTTCATCAATTCTGGAAATTTTTGAGCCATTTTTTCCCAAATATTGCCTAAGTCCATTCTTTCCTTTCCTTATGGACTCTTCTTAGACCTTTTCATTGTGACATCCATGTTTCTTACCCACTCCTCTGCGTTTTCTTTCTCTTTACTCCATTATGCATTATTGTGGGTATTTTCTTCTGACCTATATATTCCAGTTCATTAATTTTCATTAATTTTCTTTTCTATTATTTCTAATTTGCTGATAAAACTCTCAGTTCCCAATTTTGGTTATTGTATTTTAAGTTCCAGAATTTACATTTTTTTCCCATTTAACATTTACAATATCATTTTTTTTTTTAAAGATTTTATTTATTTATTTGACAGAGAGAGACACAGCAAGAGAGGGAACACAAGCAGGGGGAGGGGAAGAGGGAGAAGCAGGCTTCCTGCGGAGCAGGGAGCCCGATGCGGGGCTCGATCCCAGGACCCTGAGATCATGACCTGAGCTGAAGGCAGACGCTTAACGACTGAGCCACCCAGGCGTCCCTACAATATCATTTTTAAAAATTTCTATTTCCCAACCAAATTTTCCATTCTTGGCTTGTGTTCCTTGAACATAACAAGCATAATTGTTTTGTAATCTATGCTGATCATTTCAGTATCTGGAGACCCTGTGAGTCTATTTCTATTACCTATTGTACCTACTGTTCTTATTTGTGCTGTCTGATATCCTTGGGTTATCTTTGTGTACTGGACATTGTTTTAGAAAATTATTTATAGAAATACCCTGACGTTCAAGATAATATTGTCTTCCTCTAAAGAGAACTTATTCTTTTGCCAGCTCCTGAGGGCACTAGCAGTGGGAACCACCTGACTTTGAAATTTCCACCCTAGCCCCTGGAGGCTGCCAGAATTGCAGCTCAGCCTTTTCCAGAACAAAGTCTCAGGGCATAGGCCGCCTTCAGAGGAGGCTTCACTTCTCCACTTTCCCATGTCTTCAGTATCTCAGCATCTCATTTCAGCAGTTCCTCAAATCTTGTTATTTCTCTGATTCTTTTAAGATGACTTTTATAAGTTTGTTTTTATTGGTATGAAGGTTTATTTATTATTTATTATCTAGGAGTCCATATCCAGAATTGGTGGACCCTTTGATTCTCATTTGAGGGATCTAATAGGCAGCAATATCTCCAGGAGAGGTAGGGTCCTCACTGTGCTATGGGATCAATCCTGATTGGTCTGTGTCAATCATGGTAACTCCTTCTCTCTATGCCTGAGGTGGGCATATGACCCACTTTCGGGAGAAAAGACACAAGAGGAAAACTCCTGGGAATGTGTGGATGAATTTTTGTGCCCGTTTGAAAGCTGCTTGGGAACTAGAGCCCTTTCTCTTCTTTGTCCTCTGAGAAGATGTTATGTAAGGAAGTCACACTTGAATCTATGGCAATCCTCTTATGACTGAAGGAAAAACCAAGAAAATTGTAGGGATATCAACTCATGGCTCTTGATATTGTTGAGCCGCCTAAAAGCGCTGAAACTCTTTGCTTCCAGGCTTCTTAAGGAAATAATAAACATCCTTATGGTTTCACTGTTGGTCAGATTTTCTGTTGTGTGCAGCCCAAAGCATTTCAAACTGACATATCATCCTTCGGGACTCAGCTTGAAATGCCACTTCCTCAGGGAGGCCTTCCTGAAACCTCCACATCAACTCATTTGATATAATCTCTCTACTTTCCTTTTAGTGTCCCTCATCATATTTGTAATTATTTGTGGAATGATAGTCTTTCTCTCTGGGCTGTACGCTCCATGGGAACAGAGACTATGGTGGGGTCCTAGAGCCCATCCCAGTGCCAGGCATGGTAGCCTCTAAATCAGTAATTATCCAAATAAACAAAAGAAAGGGTCAAGAGCCCAAGTACAGGGAGATACTGGATAAAAGTCCTGGCGGATGTGAATTAAAATTTGTGCAGTCGTGCCTCTAACACATGAAAACTTTTAAAGCTCAAAGAATCATTATAGAAAGGTTGGAGTGGCCATCGTGAGCATGGGTGTGAATGTTTATCTGGCACAAGTAAGAGCCGCCAAGTTGTGTTAAAGACCCAGCTGGGATTAGACTCCATAAATGTGCGTTGGCATAAATCGGCAGAATTATGAGATTTTCTCCAGCAGTGTTCAGCTGACTAGATGTGTGAGACATGTTGGGTAATTAAGTTGATCCAAAGGTGGGGACTCTCAGGACAGGCTGCTTTCTTTCCTTTTTTTAAAGATTTTATTTATTTATATGAGAGAGAGCACAAGCGGGGGGAGGTGGAGGAGCAGAGGGGGAGGGAGAAGCAGGCTCCCCACCGAGCAGGGAGCCCGATGTGGGGCTCGATCCCAGGACTCTGGGATCATGACCCGAGCCGAAGGCAGATGCTTAACCGACTGAGCCACGCAGGTGCCACGGACAGGCTGCTTTCTGTTCTGTTTTCTAGTGAAGTAAATAAAAGTAGCTATGGAATTTTATTTCCACTCTCTCAATAAAGTAAATCTCTTAGAATTCAAAGTCTTTTGACTTTTTGTTGACCTTTTGTTCCAGACTGGAGAATATCCCCTGGCTAAAACGCTCACCCCAGAAGTCTTCCCCCATCACCCACTTGCCATGGAAAGGCTTGAGGGGGTACCTGAATTTCCTAAGGGGCGTCGGTGTGTGTGCATGTTTTTCTGGGGCGAGTGTCCAGAGAGGCAAGAAGCACTGACTTGGGGTTGGCTCCTAGCCGTGGAGCACTGTGTGGAGCAGGGCTCGATGGAGGGGGAGTCATGGCCCTGCTTGTTGACAAGAGGTGGCCGCACGGTGGGAGGTGCGCAGACTCCAGGGACAGAGGCATAGGCTTTGCCACGTAGCTCCTCAGTTTTCTCCTCTGTAAAATGGAAATGATAATCACAGTTCCTCACCTCAGAGGGCTGATACTAAGATTAAATGAGTTAATATATACAAATGCTTAGGGCCATGCCTCACACTTCATAAGAGCTGGTTTTTATTATAGCTAATTGTTAGCGATGCATCGGGATGCACAGTATGGCGAAAGACATTGAATCAGGAGCAGCAACTGAGAGTGCACGGTTGTTGATGTTGTGCAAAGCACACAATCGAAGCATTCTCTCCCCTCCAGCGCTTAGGGCAAATTCCTTAACTGGCCTGTGTGTCTGGGATCTCACCTGCTATGGAGATGATAATGTAACTACCTCACAGGACTATGGTAGGGGTTCTAGGCAGGCTCAGAGCAGTGACTCCAACTCAGTAGATGATAGTATTGTTTTGTTTTGTTTTAATTTTTAAGTAGGCTCCAACGTGGGGCTTGAACTCACAACCCTGAGATTAAGGGTCACATGCTCTTCGACTGAGCCAGCCAGGTGCCCCTCTGCTGCCTAGGTACGTTCAGTCTCCTCATTTTGATGAGAGAGGCCCCTTCCAGGCGATTCCCACAGCCTTCCCTCACGCCGAAACCTTCACAACTCACCCAGCACCTTCATGCTCGCCATGTCTGCCTCCTAGCGGCCCTACGCAGAGAGGAAGTGACTAACCTAGGCCCCTCCACCGGCCCCCTGCTTAGCCGTATTACCTTCCAAGAGTCCCCCCTATCTCTCCCCAGTTCCCATCTGTAGCAAACCCACTCCTGAAACCCCACACCGACCACCAAGCCTTCCCAGCTGAGAATCCCCATGCCGAACCAGTCCTGCGAGATGTGTGCATCCCTCCTCCGGGCCAGTCCTGCTCCCCTGCCTGCGCCTCTCGCCGTGACTCCGCACACAGCCGAGCCCTTCGCCAGACAGCTGCTGAATGAAGGAAATCAGGCACGGGATGATTCTACTACCCCAGGATGTGCACATATTGGAGGGAAGGAAGGAGGAGCCACCGAGAGACTGATCTGCACTGTAGACTAAGACTGAACACATAGGCAGTGGCCAGAGCAGATGGAAAGACAGAACTCCCACCCAGGTCTTGCAGAAACCTGCCCAGCAAACCAACTCCTCATCAACAAGAAAACACCCAGGCGATCCGTAGGTCACATTTGTAAGAAGACAATCTCTAGTAACGATTCAAAAAAGCAAAACACCAACTTTCTGGAACAATTAGCTCAAAACAGCCAGAACTGACAACTTCCCCAAGTTTTGTCCACATTGCAGCTTAGGACCAACCAGCGAAAGTCAAATATGCACCCCCAACCAGTCACACAGGACGCCCGGCTTCTAGGTACCTGCCTTACAGTTTCCCCACGCCCACAGCCTCCAGAGAAGGCACATCCGAATCCTTCCCTTTTCCCTGCTATAAAGCAAGCTTTCCCGCCCCTCTGCCTGCCCTTGAGTCTCTTTGACAGCAAGTGACCAAGGCTGACTGACTCCCTTGCTGTAGCAAGCTTTGAATAAATAGCCTTTGCTCTTCTCTCATTTGGTTGGTCTTCATTTATTTCCCCAAGACCCAGGAATGGCAGCTCAGGGAGCGAGGCTCAGACTATCCTCCGTCAGTACCGTCGGTCCCCCTGGGGTGGAGCTCGAGCCCTCAGACGGCAGAGTTGCTGGCTGGTCCACTGGAAACGCTGATCAGACCTTTGGACTCAGCTGAGCCGGAGCTGGAGAAGCCAAATTGACTCAGATTAAATCCCCCAGGCATAAAATCACAAAAGAGTTTTTGTTAGATGCTGATTGGGAAGGAGGGGCCCCAGAGATCTGGGAAAAGGGTAGGACATCTGGGAATAGAGAAATGAGGGAGAGGCAGGAACTTCGTGCCTCGAACAGGAGCCAGGGATCGCCTGGAGCTGCTTTGGTGGGATGGAGAAGGGAGTCCAGATTCTTATCTAACCTCCACCAAGATCCTTTATTCAGTCCACAGACATTTACTGAGCACCTAGGGTGTACCAGGCCCAGTTCTGGGTGCTGGAGATGGGAACTCACACCCTAGTGGGGGAAGACAGTAAATGGCTAAAGAAGTAAGATAACTTCAGAGTGGTAAGTGCCCTGAGGACAATGGGATGAGATATGCCTGGAGGGGACACGCCACGCCATTAGGAGGGGCGGCTGGGGAGGGCCTCCCGGAGCAATGACCTGGGGGGGCTGACGCCAGAGGGAACCAGCGGTACAGCTATCGGGGAACCAGTTTTCCAGGCAGAGGGAGCTGCTGACGCACAGACCCTGAGGGGAGACCTGGCTCTGACACGTTCAATAAGGAACAGAAAGAAGGTCACTGTGGCCAGAGCTGTGTGGGCAGAGGGTGAGCATGGTGGGATGAGACCAGGAGGGATGTTCAGGGACACTGGGAGTGAAGGGCCTTCCAAGTCATTCTAAGAGTTGAGAGTTTATTTTGGTCTCAATATAATAGGAAGTCACTGAATGGCTGGCTTGCTGAGGCTATTTTGTCAAGGCCTTTGAAGCTCTCCTTTGTTGAAATCTTGCCCAGATCCGGGCAGGTAGGGGGTGTGTGAATGTGGGAGACAGTGTTAAGGAGGGAAAATATGGGTCAGACCCAGTTTCTACGAGTCACAACCAGAACCCCTTGCTGAGCAGGACAAAAGTGGCCACGGAGTAAACCCCTGAAATTATACACTAATTTTGTGTGTGTGTGTACCCTATTTTAGGGGGGAACCCAGAGTTTTTCCAGACTCTCAGAGGAGTCTGCCACCAAAAAAGGCCAGAAAAGGAGACTATTGACCTATATGCTTGCATACGCATGTGCCCCCTCAGTGAGGACGTGCGCGTGTTGCCCCTCGAGGGGGTAAGGGGGCAGGGCAGGGCGGGGAACTTCGCTGTGTACCATGTGTTTTACCTATTTTTAAAAGTCCACTTCAGCGTAAAGGACCGAAGCTGGAGAGGAACGGCTGGGGTGGGGAAGAAGGTGCCAAAGTCTTAGTGTGGCCCGGGAGGGGCAGAGACACACATGGGCTGATCCTAACTTGACTCCCCCAGCCCAGGCCTTTGCGCACACGCCTCACACACGCTCACACCGAGCCGTAGGCAGGAGGGCCTCGCCCTGTCGGCCGCCCAGTGAGCACCAACTGCACTGTCCTGGGAGAGTGACAGGAACAGCTCCCCCGGAGATGCCCTTTGCTCAGGTCACCGGAGCCACTGTCCTCCTCCGCCCTTGTCCCAGGCTCCTCGGATCCCCACACCTTCAGAGAGAGAGGCCCCAGGCCTCCTAGGCACCCTGCTGGGCCCCCCAGGAGCTCTTGGCTCAGATCCAAACACACTTCCATTCCCTACGTCTTGGTTGGTCATTTTGCTTTGAGTAAAATTTCCCTGGCTCTGCCTGGGTTCGTGCCGGGCCCTAGCCAGGCAGATGGAAACTGAGATGGGGCTGTTTTCCCGAATTCTCTCCAACATCTCGGCTTGGATATGCTTTGCCTCCCCACAAATAGGTCTGGCTGGGCCTTCAGGACCCAGCTGTTCTCAACCATCAGCCAGGGGGTAGGGACCAGCCTCCCCTGGGTATTCTGATCCCCAGTAATCCGGGGCCACGAGTCAGGGAGTGGAGTCAGCCGCTGATGACAGGTCCCTGGCAGGACGCAGAGCAGGCCAGGGCCTCCTGGTCCACACTTGGGGAGGGTACCAGGGTGGCCCTGTGCAGGTCAGTTAAATCCCAGAGCTCCTCTCCTGCCGTGGAACAATTCAGACCTTTCCATACCTTCCTCCTGAGGCCTTTGGACCACACCGGGAACCAGCACAGCCACTTCCACTTGCAGAGCCAAACAGAATTTTACTGCCCCTTCTTCTAACTCTAGAATAAGTACATAATAACGTCAACCAATATTTGTGGGGAGTCACTGTAGCGGGGCACGATTCAGTGAAAGACTTTATGTGTATCACCTCCTTAAAAATCCTGCAGAGGGGCCCCCGGGTGGCTCAGTCGGTTAAGCGTCTGCCTTCGGCTCAGGTCATGATCCCAGGGTCCTGGGATGGAGTCCAGCATCAGGCTCCTTGCTTGGCAGGGAGTCTGCTTCTCCCTCTGCCGCTCCCCCTGCTTGTGCTCTCTCTCGCTCTCTCGCTCTCTCAGATGAATAAATAAAACCTTAAAAAAAAAAAAATCCCACCGAACCCTGAGGTGGCGGCATGGGGATGTCCCCTGGACACATAGCCAGTCAGCCAAGCTGCGATGTGAAGCCAGGCAGTCTGGGCACACTGCACTGGGGGCTGCTTGCAAATGAAAACAAAAGGATCTGCAGAAGGGCCCCACAACCTCGCACCAAATGGGATCCAATCCGCAGCCCAGGAGCCAGGGAACAAAAGCAGGGGTCCTTGACGGTTCCACACACTGAACTCAGAGCACACAGTGTGGGGCGCCTACCGGCCTGGAGTAAGAGCCCCCAGGCTCACCCACCTGCTCTGTGGCCCAGGGCAGCTCACGAACTCGTGGGCCCTTTATTCTGTGTGTGAAATAAGGGGACAGCCTATACTTCTCCGGCCCTCCCGGCTCCCAAAGGCTGCTCATCACTTTGGATGACAGTGTCCATCGGCCCCTCCTGCAGGGGTGTTCCTAGCTAGAAATCCTCCAAGCCTCCTCCCTGCGCCATGTGCCAGGCAGGTGCCGGGCCGGTGGGGCAGGAGACCCAAGGCCTGGCTCCAGTTCTGCTTGGCGGAGTGCTTGGCATATCCTGCCTCATTCTTCCCATCTGATACATGGAAGGAATGTCCACCAGCATGCCCCCACTTTATAAGCTTTTGGGGGAAGATCAAATGAGATGATGCATCTGAAAACCCTGTGGAGACCGTGAGGCCCAGGACGTGTTCAAGAATGTGGGCGTGCAGTGTGCCTCTTAGCCTCTCCCTGCCAGCCTCTGAGGCGGGACAGGAGGTGCAGGGAGAGGACAGAGCGGGGCTGGGCATCACTGCCCCTCCATCACCTGCCTCTGCCCGGCAGCAGACCCTTCCTGCAGGTGAAGGAAAGCAAGACAGCAGGTGCGAGTGCCTTCGGGCGGCCAGGGTGAGGCGCAGACACTGAGGAGGGCTGAGGAGGAGCTCGGACACAAGGTTTCCTCCTGACACCCACCCTTGGGCTCACTCCCAAGGCTTAAAGGAAGAGCCTCAGGGTGCTGGCCCCAAATAAGGCAACTTGGTCTCAAACACTGTAGTCCTGGAGGTGCTAGGTACCCGGCATGGGAAAGCAAGCTGCAAACTGCCCAAGGCAGAAGGCCTGCTGCCAAGGTTAGCGGCACAGGGGCACTGAGCCTGTGGGGCCGTGGGGACGGGGACGGAGCAGCCGGCGGAGGCCAGAGTGGGAAGGCCGCGGAGCCTGGCTGAAGTCCGCAGCCAACAGGAGGCCCCTGAGCAGGGGCCAACACGCTGCTCGGCCCCAGGAAGGGCAGTGGTCACCTGAGAGCCCTGGAAATCCCCTGGGGGCAGTGGCACATCTGAATCCGGGTGCACCGGTGCATCTGTGGGTGGGTGACCCGGGCCCCGGGCCCCGGGCCACAGGAGCTGACTTACGTCCCCCCCGCAGCAAGCCTCCACCGTCCCGGCTCTGCCTTTCTATCCTCAACGTGTTCAGTCGTTCCTCCTGTTCTGCGACGTCTGCCAGACTGATGCACCCCTTCTTTCCGCCCAGAAAGCTTCCACCACTCTTGGAGCTCGCTCACCCTACACAGCAAACACTTCCTTCTTGGTGTGTGTCCCCAGTTCTTTCGGACTAATGTCTGTGGCCATTCCGAAGCATTTTGCTAAAGTTTCCCCTCAGCATATGCCACACACAAGAGGTGACTGAGAGCTTATCACATATCCTCAACGCTGGGCCCTGCAGGGGAAACCAAGAAGTCTAAAGCAAAGCCCCTGCCCTGAGCACCGGATAAGCCAGTTATTGGAAAGCAAACAGCATAAAGACGTAGCCTGCTTGTCGTCCCGCGGGGCCGGGAGCTGCAGGGACTAGCAGAGCCCAATGCTGCGAGTGGAAGGGAGGTCAGGCCAGACCAGCATGGCTCCCTGGGAGAGGTGCCGTTTGAGCTGACCTTGAAGAAGCATCAGGTGCGAGGAAGGGGGAGGCGAGAAGGCATTCTGTGGATGCTGTCTATGTGCACAGTGCCACGCTTCTGCGTTGATCGTTTGTGTAGCTGGTGAGGGGAACTTGATGAGGTGGTGGCCACGGAAAGGATGAGAACACATAACTATGCAAAGGACAGGAAGTCAGTCTTCGGGCTCAGAGCACTGGATTTCATCTGTGACATGACCTGAGGTCTAACTCTGGGTTTGCCACAAGCTCTTCACGTGTAAAACGAAGGACTGGGCAAAACGGCTCGAAGGTTCCACACTATTCTAGAGCAAGGAGAGAAAGGACTAAGATGAGTCTAGGATTTTGAAGGACAGTCCCAAAAACAGGAGGTGAGAAGTCAGGAGAGGAAGCAGGTGTGGGGAGAAGGCTTCAGTTTTGAGTAAACGGAGGGGACCCCACCATGACCCTTCCTTCCACTGGGTTCTCCGTCACCCTGCCACCGGCTGACCCAGTCTGTCCTGCCGGCGCATCCACGGCACCTCTCCTCTGGGAGCGTGACCCTGGCGGTAGCAAGGTCAGAGCAAGGAGGAGGAACTACCCTTTGCTCCAGGAGATTTGTCAGCTTCTCCCGTGGTGAATAAACACCCTGTCATCACCAGCAACGTCGTCTAGAAGAGGAGCCAGTGCTGCTGAGTGCCCAAAGCCCAGGGTGGGATCCCCTAAATTGACAGTTAAGTTTCCATCACCCCAGGGTTAAGGGAAGCTTGAACAAGAAATTATTGAGAAATAAACTGAAATGTGGTTCCTCCATACCCGGGTTCCTGCACCCACATTAGTACCTGGTTCACAGGCAAACCTCCCAATGGGTGGTTTAGATGGGGTGACACGCTTGGGCATGCACATAACCCCTGTGGAGTTCAGGAACAAGATCCCCCAGGCTGGGGCCCCAGCCCCTGTAATTTAATAATTGCCAAAGGCAACTGTCAGGGGACCTAGGTGAGAGGCTTCCCGGCCTGGAGAGAACCGCCACGGCCAGGGGTTTGGGGCAGGAGAGAGATGGACGGAGATGGTCCTGGGAGACAAGGAGTTGGCTCAGAGAGACTGAGCTGGGGCTTGGGGGGGTGGATGCTCCAAGCGCAGAGGGGAGGGAGGGCAGAGGGCACTCCAGGCAAGGAGACATACAGGCCCTGGCTGAGGGGCTCAGCCTGTCTGGGGGGCGGCAAAGCTGGAAAAGCAGGCTGCGGCCACAGAGCAAGGCTCTGAATGCCAAGCTCAGAGCCAGAATAGATCCTGAAGCTGCCAAGAGCAGGGAAGACTGTGAGCAGAGAGGGGAGACCCTCTCCAGCACCAGGCGCAGACGTGGCCCTTGTTTGTCCACTCAGGGCCCCTGAGGTCCCCAAATGAGCCGCGGCCTGTGGTCAGAGGGCAAGCCCGCACTACCTCCTGCCTCGACTCGCCTTGCCTTCACATCATGCCCCGACTCTTCTATTTCTGACTTCAAGGCCTTGGTATGTATGAAATTCTTGCCTCTCCTTTGGCAGCCCTGCCTGCCTCTCTGGCCACAGTTTTGAGTTTGTACCCTTATTCTTACCCTTTTATGTCTGCCTTTCTTGGGCCTTCGGCACAATCTGTCAAGATTAATTTGACACCAA
Organism: Leptonychotes weddellii; assembly: GCF_054177405.1. Lineage (NCBI taxonomy): Eukaryota > Metazoa > Chordata > Mammalia > Carnivora > Phocidae > Leptonychotes > Leptonychotes weddellii. The sequence continues at coordinate 67,960 of NW_027680714.1, forward strand.
ACTGGCTTTCTCTAGAAAGGCAGGGAAACTTCTAGGCACGAGAGCAAATTCATGTGGGAAGAATTACCATGGCCCCTTCCATAAGGCAGTTAGGGTCCTCTGTGTCCAGTGACAACCCATTGGAGAAAGAAGCCATTTCTTGAGGTGCAGGTAGAAGAAATAACTTATTCGGATTCTGGCCCATAGAACCTGGCACTCCACTGGACCTTCCCTGCTCTACTCTGTAACTTCCTCAAACCATGAATAGGAACCCCATCACTTCCAGAACCTGCATTCTCTGTCTACCTCTGCCCTGCTTGGAAAATTCTTAATTTGCTTCTGGAATTAGGGGAGGGGTTGGTAATTGGGTCCAATTATCACATGGACCTTTATTCTCTTGTAGGAGCCTCTTTGGGCTGGGAAGATGGGTTTCTGTCACCTTCCTTACTTGGGACAACATGCACTATTTCCTGCTCTTAATTCACATCTGTAGTTGATCTTGGAATTGGTCACAGTACTCTGTGTGGCCAGGACACTGAGTGCACTTCCAGACTCAAGAATGAAACAATAGGTTGCTCTGTTTTCTCAGAACGCTGGGAGTCCTGAAGGCTTGTCCCCACCACCACTAGGCGTGCCTGCCCTTCTTTCTGTATCCTGGCCCGTCTGCCCAGAGCATCTTTGCCCTCAGCTGCTGCTGAACCCACACAGCCCACAGCACCTCACGCTCTTGTCCAGGAGCGCCAAGACAGCAAGGAGCCTGCCAAGCTGGGAAGACGTCACAGAGCTCAGTCCTGGTGGTGGTTCTGCTGCCAGATGCCTCAGGAAGGAAGACAGCTTCTGCCTAGACAGCAACATCACTGTTTCCCCCAATCCCTGGCGCGGAGGCTGGGCCCCGGTCTCAAGCTGCTGTGAAATCACACGATTATGTCCGCTCTGTGTCTGGCAAGTCCTTGCTGAGTCCTGCTGGGCCCTGGGAGCCCCTGGGCAGAGCAGTCGGGGCATCCCGACGGGGCAGCTTCTAAGTCTTCACACAGTGCCGAGTCTTGATCTATGTGGCACATCAACTGAAGAGCGATTTGAACAGCATCGTTAACCGTAACACTGACTTTGTTATGGGGCTCTGCGCTTTCACACGCATGCTATCATCTTTATTTTGGTTTTCACGATAACCTATGAAGTCGATAAGCTGGGTACTGTTGTTAGTCCATTTTTAGAGATGACAAAGCTGAAGCTGAGCATGCCTGAGGCCACACGGGTCCCCAAATGGCAAAACGGGGACCGGAGTCCCGATCGGTGCTGGTTCTCCCGCACTTCGTCTCTGCAGGACCCAGTGCTGAGCGTCCCCACCTCACGGTAACAGCAACAGCTCGGACCACCGTGGCTCCCCGGGGCCTGGTAGCTGCAAGGGCATGTGGATACTTTTGAACGTTCCCTAAGATCCTAAAGACAAGGCTGAGTGGAAGCTTGTGTCACAGGGACAGGCCCTGGCCAATTGTTCCCATCCCTGGGGAGAGGTACCATTTTTATTAAACCTGTTAAATCGGTTGTGTGGAGACTGTAACAGAGGATATGGCCTAAGAGATCTTCCAACTTAGGAGACAGTGAATATCGCAAACATCTTGGAGGCCTAATCCAGAAGCCCTAGCGTTATGGCCATGTCTCGCAAACACATATGGAAGAAGATATGCACATGAGCCCAAACCACGTAACACAGTTGTCAAAGTACTGACAATATTGTAAACCTAATGGCTGCCAAGGTTGTGTCCAATCAATTCACTCGATTCCGCCGTTTACTGAGCGCGTCCTATCTGTGGAATGCCGGTGGACAGACAGACACATGCTCAGGGAGGTACTGAGGTAAAGTCTGTCACCAAGGACCCCAGGACCTGCCTGAGGGGCACTATTAGATTGAAATATGGAGATCAAATCGAGAAGAATTCGGATCTCGGGAGTTTCTGACCACATTTAATGTCTCCAGAGCAGAGACCAGGAAACCAGAGTGTCCCATTGTGTCTTGGTCCTCATTTACCAGACAGGACACATTCTGTTTCTGCATCATTTTACTACCCTAGAGCCAGCGGGGCCACGCTAGGACAAGACAACCACTAGAAAGTGCTGGAATGTGGCCAGAGCTGAGACGGTGCTCCCTACTTCTCATTCATGGGCTCATCTCATAGGCTTTTTTTTTTTTTTTAAGATTTTATTTATTTATTTGACAGAGAGAGACACAGCGAGAGAGGGAACACAAGCAGGGGGAGTGGGAGAGGGAGAAGCAGGCTTCCCGCTGAGCAGGGAGCCCGATGCAGGGCTCGATCCCAGGACCCTGGGATCATGACCTGAGCCGAAGGCAGACGCTTAACAACTGAGCCACCCAGTTGCCCCTAAATTTTTGTTTTGTTTGCAAACATTCTGTACTCTCATTACATTGTTCTTTTTTTTTTCTTTAAGATTTATTTGAGAGAGAGAGAGCACGAGAGGGAAGGGAGAAAGTGGGAGAAGCAGACTCTCCGCTGAGCAGGGAGCCTGATGTGGGGCTCGATCCCAGGACCCCAGGATCACGACCTGAGCCAAAGGCAGACGCTTAACAACTGAGCCACCCAGGTGCCCCACTTCCCAAAAATGTTTATTAAATGCCCACTATGGGCAAGGTGAGGTGGTGGATATAAAGGTAAACATGGCCAGTGGTCCCCACCCTCCAGGTTCCTTGCAGAGAACAGGTCACAATAGGCTGTTTTAATAACTTGTGGGAAGTGAGCTAACTGGGCCAAGGCAAAGCCTAATGGTCAGAAGAATGGCATCAGTGAAAGAAAACAGCATGAACCAATGTGATAGGACATTGGGAATCAACAGCTGGAGACCAGCCTGGTGTGTAGCGCTTGGGAAAAGAGTGGCTCTTCTGGAACAAAGGAGTTGAGCAAACCATGATTCCGAGAGGCAGAAAAGCCAACACCAGGCTTTCTGAAAATGGTTGCTGTGACCACAAACCAAAAGACAGACGGTTTCATATGGGTTCCTGGGCCCCACCTGTACACATCAGCATTATCTGAAATAGGGACAATGTCTCACAGGAAACATTAGTTAAAAATGTTACTTAAGGGACGCCTAGGTGGCTCAGTCGGTTAAGCGGCTGCGTTCGGCTCAGGTCATGATCCCAGGGTCCTGGGATCGAGTCCCACATCAGGCTCCTTGCTCAGCAGGGAACCTGCTTCTCCCTCTCTCTCCATCTGCTTGTGCTCTCTCTGTCAAATAAATAAAATCTTTAAAAAAAAAAAAAAGAAAGAAAGAAAAATGTTACTTAACACAAAACTCCCTTAACCTATTACCAGAAAAAAAAGAAAATGATTAAGCAAACTCAGCTAAATTTCTCAAAAATCTGTATATACATACATATACAGATAATAGCTTCTACCTGTGAGATTTGGGGCAAAATACTGCATTTCTCTTTGTGTCTTTGTTTCCAAATCTGTTAAGATGAGCACCGTGTACAGACTAAGTGCTGTACACATACATGTTCGCTATATTATCATTGAACTGCTGTGTTAAGTTCAAAGTCAGACGAATACTCAGCCTGTCCCCCTCTTTTTCTTTTATCTGTCCTATCTCTAGAGATACTTTTGGGTGAAATCTAATTATCACATAACCTTTGAAAAACACTTCTTTTTATCCTCGAGGCAGTGTCCACAGATTTAATCTGGTACTTCACAAGTTGCTGAGGCATAGGAAAGTCTTTCCTTTGTACGGTGTATTCAGACCACCGAGTCACGGCAGGGAACAGCTGTAGTAATCTTGCGTGCTCTTCAGTCCACCACCACTTCTGAACGGAAAGGACTATTTCTGACCTTCAGTTCATGGCAGTTGCAAATGTCAAAGGCAGACCTTTTCCCTCCTCCCAGGCTCCCTCCGGCTCGGCTGCGCTCCGTGGCACCTTCCTGTTCGGCAGTTTGCCTCCTCCTAGATAAATGAATGCTGATGGGATATCATTCCCGGGGCACTGAAAGGTCCCAGACCTAAAATATCTTCTTCTGGTCCCGTGGGCTGGGCGTTTCGTCACCTGCATTGTGCTCTGAGGCCTGAGCAAGGGGCTTCCCCTCCAAACCCAGGACTATAAATATGCCTCTGGGTGGGGGCTGTATCGGCAACAGTCCCTAGATAAACTAGCCCTCCTGGGAGGGCAGCATTAACCCATTAACTCCCCAAGCTCTCTAGGAACACAGGACCATCACTAAAGATGTTTTAAGGAGAGGCACACACTCGAGGCTTGTAGACAAATCTGATCAATAGTCATGTTTTGTGGAGTGTACTTACTGTCCTAAGAAATTTTTTTAGTGACTTTTCCATATATCCAAACCAGGGTATAACTTCTGAAAAACAAAAACAAAATATAGACGCTCTACCAACATTGTCTTGCATCCCCAGAAAAATCACAGGGGTCCCTGGTGTCCCCAGCCTGCTTACCTACTTGCCCACAGGCCTCTGAGCTTGGGTGGAAAAGTTAGGAGAGCAGGCCTGGGCACCTGGGACTTGTTTATCTGTTCTCTAACATTCTAATTCAAATATTTATTTTAACCCTACAAATACAAACAAAAACAAAAACAAAGCACAAAGTATGAAAAAAACACAGATGATACAAAGTAGCCTAAATAGTCTTTGTCTGGAAAGAATGTAAGGATTTATTGAGAAAACAAAATATGCATGCTGAACTTCAAATAAGGAAATAATTCTTGCATTTTAAGAGCACTTTATATTTTCACTTCCCTCATTTTTCCAGATAACATTTACTTCTGTTGAATCCAAGTGCTTAGTTCCCCATGGCTAGCTGTCTCCAACTAGACCCAATTCCTTGAAGCCATAGACTGTCTTCTGTGTCCTCAGCACCAAGTGCAAAAAGGTGCTTGAGAATCGTTCGGTGGGAGTGTCTGAGACCCTGAGATTTTGTGGGGATGCAGGACGATGTTGCTAGAGCTTCTATTTTTTTTTTTTTTTTAAAGATTTCATTTATTTATTTGACAGAGTGAGAGACAGCGAGAGAGGGAACACAAGCAGTGGGGGAGTGGGAGAGGGAGAAGCAGACTTTCCGCCGAGCAGGGAGCCCGATGCGGGGCTCGATCCCAGGACCCTGGGATCATGACCCGAGCCGAAGGTAGACGCTTAACGACTGAGCCACCCAGGCGCCCCTTGTTTTTGTTTTTCAAGAGAAGCTATGAAATACCTGGTTTTAAAATATTGACAATTCAGTGTAAAAAACAAAAGCTTGAAAATATTGAGCACCTGGGTGGTGCAGTCAGTTAAGCCTTGGACTCTTGGTTTCCGCTCAGGTCAGGATCTCAGGGTCCTGAGATAGAGCCCGGAGTCCAGCTCTGCACTCACCACGGACTCTGCTTGAGTTTCTTTCTCCCTCTCCTTCTGGCTCTCCCACTCAGGCTGTCTGCCTTTCTCTCTCTCAAATAAATAACTAAATCTAAAAAAAAAAAAAGAAGAAGAAAGAAAATACTGAGTAGACCCAACAATGCATGACTGTGGTTCATGAGCAAATGGCAATTAAAAATTTTAAAGAGTAGTGACCATTTATTATGCACACTATGTCAGCCATTTTGTATAAATTATTTATTTATTAACATAACTAATAACATAGATAACGCTTCTGAGTGAAAATTCAAACAATATATAGGCATATGGAGTAAAAAGCTTTTTTTTCCTCCCCAGGTGTTGCCACCCATTCCGAGTTTGGGGTGCATTCCTCCAGATACGGATAGACAGACCTATCTCCAACCTTATATGTATCAGATTAGTCCCACTTTACAGATGAGGAAACTGCAGCACAGAAAAGGTTGAAGCCTTCATCCAAGACCAAGACCTGGTACGGCAGGGAGCTGAGATTCAAATCCCGATCCTCTGGCCCATAAATCAGCGCATTCCTTCTGCTACACCCCGTGTGTAAAATTTTATGGATAAAGAAACCGAGGCTCACAGAGGTCCCTGAGCTGTCACACCGCACAGTTCACAGCCCAATCCCGGAGAGGCAGGGGTGACCGGGCTCGCATGAGGGCTGCGGGGAGCCGAGCGCAGGGACGGCCGCGGGCCCGGGGTCCGACGGCTCGGCTCGCCGCCGCGCGCAGCCCCTCCCCGCGCGGGGCTCGCCCACGGCGCTCTTGTGCGGGCGCCCCCACCCCGGCCCCCTGGCGCCCCTCGCGCCGCCGGCGCCGAGCCGGTCGGGAGGCCGGGGTCCCGGAGTCCCGAGCCCCAGCCGGGCCCAGCGCACCGGCCCCAGGGACCGTGCCCGGAGCGACGGCTGCCTCCGAAGCGGGCAGGGACCGCCGCGGCTTCGCCCGAGCCGTCGTCCGGCGCCCAGCACGCAGGGGTGGTCGAGGCCCGCAGCCCCGGGTGGGTGGCCCCGGCGAGCAGGGGGTGGGGGGCCGCCGAGGGGCGCGGGCCGGGCGCGTGGCGGGCGGGGCGCCGGCGGGCGGGGGCGGGCGCGGGGGCGGAGCCGCGGCCAGAGGCGGCCGTGTCCCGAGCCCGGCTCAGGGGCCGGAGTGGCCGCCGCGGAGCCAGGCTGCCTCCAGGGAGCGCCCGGGCACAGAAGGGTTAACGGGCCGCCGGGGCCCGCGCAGAGCAGGTACAGACCCCTCCGGGACCACCCCCTCCCCCGGCCCCGGCCGCCCTCTCTCCCCGGTCCCGTTAGAGCCCCCGCCGCGCGCGCCCGCGCCGCCCCCCCTGCTCCCCGCGCCCCGCGGTCGTGCCCCAGCCGCGACCCCGGCCCCAGCTCTGTAGCCTCGGAAGATCTTCCAGTTCCTGGGGTCGAATTCCTGGGGAGGGGGCTCTGATCCTGTGGAACTGTGGCCGCATCACCCGGGCGGAGAATCAGCCAAAATTCCTACTAAGTCACGGAGTAAAGTTGGAAAACATACCCAGGACCTCCCCGCACGCGCCGGCGCCTCCTGCCCTCTTCCTCTAGGAGGGTGCTCCTTCGAGGATGTGTGCCCCTGCCACCCCCTTAAGTCCTGGAGTTGGGGCCAGGGACGCTGGGAGGGTTGCCGAGGGGTGCCCTTGATCCAGCTCAGCCTGATGACTAGAAAGGAAGGACACCTGTTTGGATGGTCCTCCAGGACCCAGGAATGGAGGGCACAGTGAGGACCAAGGATTTCTGCCCCAGGACAGGGACTCTCCAGCCAGCCCTGAAACATGCCGTCCCACCCCCTCCCCCTGCAGCAGCAACCCATTTCCCAGGAGTGGGTCCCTCTGGGGGTGAAGGGGTCAGCCCTGCCCAGGCCTCTCCTCCTTGATCCTCACCGGCCAGTGTGGAGGTATGGTCAGGAGGAGCCCAGGTTTGTCCAGACCAGTGTCCAGCCTGGCAGGGGGGTGACCACTTCTGACCTCTCCTTTCCTCACCCTGGGCAGTGAGACACACCAGATGAGGAACATGAAAAGGGGTGAGGAGCACAAATGTGTGTCTGTTTCTGAGGTGGAGGGGGTGTCAGTCCCCTGACCAGCTGTGCAGGGGGTGGGGTAGGACTTTTCCAGAGAGGGAGCCAGGCCTGGCCAGGGCTCCAGGAGTTCACGTCACCCCAACCCCCCACCCCTCACTTCTCCAGGGAACTGCCAAAGCCAAACCCAGCTCAGGACAGGATTATGTGTACTGGGTAGACCCATAGAGAGAGACAGCAAGATACAGACCCAGGGCGGGGGGTGGGGGTGGGGGCAGAGAGAAGCAGAGGCCTAGAGGGAGTGGAGAGGGTACCCAGTAGTAGAGAAGGGGCAGACAGTGACCATCACCGCCATATCTCCTCTTCAACCTCAAGCAACAGAGTCAGGCAGAGAGCTGAAGGTTTGGGTGGACCATTGGCCCTGCTCTGGAGCCCCTACGCCCCCATCAGGGTGGAGTTGCTGACCTCAGTGGCCAGCCCAGCCAGGGGAGGGAGCGGCCATCAGCAACCCCTTCCCAACCCAGAACAGCTGAGGTGCCCCTGTGCATTCTGACGCAACCTCTGCAAACCCTCCCTCAAACTTCCAAGTCTTGGGGTCTCAGGGAGGGGAGTGGGGCTGAGAGTGTTGCTACCCCCAAGTACATTCCTGCCCTTCCCTCTGTCATTTTCCTGCCCCTGAGCTGGCCCACCTCGGCGTTAGCTCCTTGGATTCCTCTCCCGGGTGCCTTTCAGATCCAACAGAAACATTTTTTTTTTCCTGGAAAGCAGAACTGAGAGCGGGTTGGGGAGTGGGGGTGGGAAGGGCTCACGCTGAGCAGCAGGGGGCTTTGAGACCAGGGTAGGGTTCCCAGCTTCACTTCCCTGATGATGAAAGCCAGACTTCAGGATGGACTTCCTGGCTCCCCAGAATGACAGGCCTGTGGTTGGGGAGCAAGGTCAGCTGTAGCTGCATCTCTCCTTCCCAGGTTCCCCCAGCCCATCATCATTGGGCCTGAAATAAGCCCTCATTGAACCAATGCCCAGGGACTCTGGCCCCTAGAGGGAGGTTAAATAAAATGGGAAAATCAGCTGCTTCTCTAGACAGCCCATTTAGTTTATCTCTCACTAGAAAGTGTTTTGAGGAGGGCAGAGATGCGCCCGAGTGTTCCAGAAGGAGCTTAGTTAAAAAAAGGAAGAAAAGCCTGGGAGGCGAGTAAGAAAAGGAAAGCCCAAGGGGGTTCCGGTCAGCTCCTCAGAGTGGGTATCGGCATGTACTCAGCCATGCCTCCCTCAACTGTCCAGGACCTCTGGAAGGGAAGGAGGCAAACCAGATGAAAATCGTCTTAAGGAAGACGCGTGTGCCTGTGTGGCCTGAGCCGGCCTGGAAGCAGGCCCCAGCGGGGAGGAGGGAGGAGCTGAGGAGTTCCTGCAGGCTGAGGGGAGGGGACTGTGCCCCTGTCGGGAGGCTGAGGTCAGACCCCCACCCTCTAGCCTCAGCGGTCGGGAAAGGGCAGCATTCCTTCCCGCTCTCACCCTTAGGGTCATAAAGGGGTGGGCCAGCCTTCCCCCACCCCTCCATCCTCACTCGGAGATGCCCTTCTGAGGAGCCATCCCCGCCAACCCCCAGCTTTCTGGAGACAGGAGAGGTAACCACCAGGCTTCTGTCCCCACAGAGCGCGCCCCCTCCACACCCAGATGCCTGAGTAGTGTGTTTACTTCCGGTCCCCTCGCCCCGGCCCGGGGCGTCGAGGGAGGAGCGATGGAGAAGTGGGCGGGCAGGTAAGTGTGGGGCTGCCAGCCGGAGGGGCGGCTCTGTCCCTGGAAGGGAGGGAAAGGCCATTACTGGGCGGGGCGGGGGCAAGTGATGGGAAACTTCTGCTTTTTGAGAAGCTGGCGTCAGGATGTGGGGAGCCTGCTGCGGGGGAGAGGGTGTCATAACACTTCGTCTGCCTGGGTTGCAGGCCCCGGTTGTGTCTGATGCTGCTTCTGTCCCTCCCTGAGCTCTGCCTGGATCAGGAGGTAAGCAAGGGACCAGAGGTTGTGCTCCTGTCATCCTCCCTGGTGCCCACCTCACTTCTCCAGGCCAGGCGCCCGATTGGCCATTCGCGCAGCTTCTGATGAGCCATGGCGCCTTTCACATTTGCCTTCCTCCCACCCTCCAACTCACTGACTCCTTGCCAAATTTAGTTAGACCCTCGGGTACTGGACTAGATACCCTGTAGAGTTCCCTCGAAAATCCTTCTAATTTTGTCTGATCTTTTTGTCCACACAGGTGTTGTCTGGACACTCTCTTCAGACAGCCCCCGAGGAGGGTCAGGGCCCTGAAGGTGTCTGGGGTCCTTGGGACCAGTGGGCCTCTTGCTCCCAGCCCTGTGGAGTTGGGGTGCAGCGCAGGAGCCGGACCTGTCAGCTCCCAACAGCTCAACTCCACCAGGGCCTGCCCTTCCTACCCCGGCCCCCAAGACATCCAGAAGCCCTGCTCCCCCGGGGTCAGAGCCCCAGACCTCAGACTTCCCGAGAAACGCTCCCCCTGTACAGGCCACAGCCTCGGGGAAGAGGTGGCCCACGTCGAGGTCCTGCTTCCCAACTAGGGAGAGCAGAGGGCCGGGAGATTCCAGGAGCTCGGAGGTGAGGGGGTGGGGCTTCGAGGGGAGGGCGGGGCCTCGTGTGAGGGGCGGGGCTCGGGAATGAAGGAGAGGGAGCAAAGGTGCTTGGCTTAGGGAGGCTTATCTTTGGTGTTAGGAAGCAGGCTGGGGAGGTAGGTCCGAGTCGGCCAGAGCTGTGACCCCATGTCTGCTTCACCTTCTCAGGTCCCAGGTTCGAGACTCCATCAAGCCCGGAATGTTTGGTTATGGAAGAGTGCCCTTTGCTTTGCCACTGCATCGGAATCGCAGGCACCCCGGGGGGCCGCCCAGAGCTGAGCTCTCCCAGGCCTCAGATCTTCCATCCCTGACTCCAAGGACAGAACCAGCCTCCACAAACCACACAGCTCAAACTCAGCTCCCTCCTACAGAACTTTCTGCCCACTCCCCACCCCCCCCAGCAGGACCCCCAAGCCCTGAAACTGCTCAGACGGAGGTGCCTTCTAGAACCAGGCCTGCCCCCACACCGCCCCACCCCAGAGCCCAGGCCTCTGGCACACAGCCCCCCTCGTCCATCCCCTCCCCAGGAGAAAGTAGCTCCTTCCACGTGTCCCCTCAGCCACGAACGCCAGATTCCCAGGGTTGGGCCAGTCTCCGGGTGGCCGAGAGGCACCCTAATCCTTTCCTTTCTGTCCCTCGGGGCAGAGGCCACCAGAGCCAGGAGCACTGGAGACCTGGGGGGAATCTTCCTGGGTCCCTCATGGAGTCTGCCCCCCACTACCCAGATGGCTGGTTGCCTCTGCTGAGTGATGGCCCCCACTCCAGTTCCCTCTGGAGCCTCTTTGCTCCCAGTAGCCCTGTCCCAAGATGTTCTGGGGAGAGTGAGCAGCTGAGAGCCTGCAGCCAAGCGGTGAGTTCTTCCTTGGACCATCCCCTCCCCAGACTTGCAATTCTGCTTCCCTGACCCTAAGTCTGGGTCCTCAGCTTGTCAGATCTGGACCTGAGGGCGAAGGGCCTTGGCATCTGACCTCCTCAGGGTAGGGGCCTTGGAGCTCTTCCACAGACCTGACCTCCCCTCCCACACCCCCAAATCCAGCCCTGACCCACACCCCCATTTTCCTCCCCAGCTTTGACTCCTCTGTATCCCCCCCACCTCAGCCCTGCCCCCCTGAGCAGCCAGACCCCCGGGCCCTGCAGTGTGCAGCCTTTGACTCCCAGGAGTTCATGGGCCAGCTGTACCAGTGGGAGCCCTTCACAGAAGGTGAGGTTTCTAGCCCACCCCCCTGGGAAGCTGAACTGGCTTCAGACTGGGGGATGATGGGGAGAGGGAGACACCAGCCCCTCTATTTCTCTTCTGTAGGCCCTTGCATTTCCCCTCTGTGTAATATTTTCTTTCTTATTTCTCAGGGTTGGGGTGAAGAGACCGCACAAGCCGGGAAAGGGGCGTGGGTTTCAGACAGGGCCCAGCAGTCAGGTGGTGATGGATAACCCAGCAGAGGGATCAGGCTGGGAGAGGGCATGCCCAGAGGTGCCCTTTGGCTGGCTGCCTCTGGGAAGAAGCCCGTCCCAGGAGGTGGGGCGGGCATGACACGAGAAGGGCATGGTCAGAGAGACCCTGTCCGGTGGTGACAGCAGGGTGGGGCTGGCTGGCGGTAGGCCACTTGCTCCCAAGTTACTGTCCACTTGATTTTCAGCCTGTGTCAACCCGATGCCAAGAAACCCCTTCATGAGCTCACATAATCATAGGCTTTGGGTATTTCTTCTCTCTCACGGCTCACAACCCCTTTGCTGATCTCAGTGACCTCAACTGACCTGACTCAACTTTTGTGTGACCCTCAAAGCAACATTTCAGAATATGGAATTGTCCTGTTTCCTTCATCCATGGAGATGTAGGCGAGCTCAGGATGTTCCATAGCTAAGATGGGACTTTTGTCAGCCTCCCACCAGGGACCCCCACTAACCACTCTCCCACCCTCTTTCTTAGTTCAGGGCTCCCAACGCTGTGAACTGAACTGTCGTCCCCGCGGCTTCCGTTTCTATGTCCGTCACACGGAAAAGGTCCAGGATGGGACCCTGTGTCAGCCTGGAGCCCTAGACATCTGCGTGGCCGGACGCTGTCTGGTGAGAGAGGGGGGAGTGTGTGTGTGTGTGTGCACACCCATGCACGCAGTCTCCTTAGTCATCACCACAGAAACAAAACACCAGGCTGAGATTGCAAAAAGGAAGGTTCTCACCTGCCCAGCTGGAGGTGAGAGCAGAGCTGGGAGGTGAATTGCCGGAAGAAACCCCTCAGGCACCTCCCCGCTTCCCTGAGGCTGGCTGGGGATGGTGGGCTGGCATAGGAACATCTTCTCACTCACAGTGTGAAGATCCAGATGCAGGGTGAGCTGGAGGGTCCCAAGAGGACCAGGCAGGGGTGCGGCGGTGTGTGGCTTCCGGCAGCCCCTGCCTCACTCTCCCCCAGAGCCCCGGCTGTGATGGGATCCTCGGCTCTGGCAGGCGTCCGGATGGCTGTGGGGTCTGTGGAGGGGATGATTCCACCTGCCGCCTCGTCTCTGGCAACCTCACGGACCGGGGCGGCCCTCTGGGCTATCGGAAGATCCTGTCGATTCCTGCTGGGGCCTCCCAGCTCCAGATTGCCCAGCTCCGGCCCAGCTCCAACTATCTCGGTGAGCTCTCCAGATTCTCCGAGTCTTGGGTCCCTGTTCCAGTCTTGGTTTCTTGGTTCAGCCTTCCACACCCCCGTTGAGCACAGCAAATGGGCCAAGCAGAGAGAAGTCAGGGGCTCGCTCCCTTGCGGAGGTGGGAGGTGGCGGAGGAAGCCGAGAGGGTACGGGGCATCAGGGGCTCTGTGTGGCTAAGGGAGGGGTGGGAAGAGGACAGTGTGACTGACCTCGTGTCCTGACCTCCGATCTCCAGCCCTTCGAGGCCCTGGGGGCCAGTCCATCATCAATGGAAACTGGGCTGTGGATCCCCCTGGGTCCTACTCCGCCAGCGGGACTGTCTTCCTGTACAACCGTCCTTCTCGAGAGGAGGGCAAGGGGGAGAGTCTGTCAGCCAGAGGCCCCACGACCCAGCCTGTGGATGTCTACGTGAGCTTGGGGCCTGGGGAAGCTGGACTGCTGGACATGGGGGGCCTTTCTGTCTGGGGGCAAAGCTGTGGGCCACAAGATGGAGGAGAAGGCTAGTGGTATGCGGCCCCTTACCTCCCCCAGACAATTCATTATCTTCTCTCTCCCCAGGTGATCTTTCAGGAGGAAAACCCAGGCATTTTTTATCAGTATGTTATCTCCTCACTTCCTCCAAACCTTGAGAGCACCACCGCAGAGCCCCACCTCCCCCAGCTCCAGCCGGGTGAGACTCTGCTCCCCAGACCTAGGAGGCGGGGAGGGGCTGAAAGCGGAGCTTCAAGGCAGTGGGGTGTATTTGATTTGCCTACTCAACTGTCCCTGCACAGAGATTTTGAGAGTAGAGCCCCCACCCGCTTCGATGCCCCGCCCTGCCCGGACCCCAGGCACCCTCCAGCGTCAGGTGCGGATCCCCCAGATGCATGCTCCACCCCATCCCAGGACACCCCTGGGGTCTCCAACTGGATACTGGAAGCGAGTGGGACACTCAGAGTGCTCAGCATCCTGTGGAAAAGGTGAGACTTCAGGCACCAGCCTGTATTCCTGGCACCCTTAGCCCAAATCCCTGACTTGGCACTCTTGATCCCACACCCTGGATTGTGGGTCCATACCTTCACTCTGTGCCAGGTCAAATTCCAGTGTCTGGGACCCCACTGACACTGGGCTCTGAGCCATCCTGCCTCTCCTGGCTTCCCTCTCATCCACTTCAGGTGTTTGGCGCCCCATTTTCCTCTGCATTTCTCGTGAGTCAGGGGAGGAACTGGATGAGCACAGCTGCGCCATGGGTGCCAGGCCCCCAGCCCCCCTGGAGCCCTGCCATGGTCCTCCATGCCCCCCATAGTGAGTATGACCCACAGGGAGGGCTAGGGTCCTAGGAACACAAGAGTTGTCCCAGGCAGACACATCCACACTGCCTTAGGATCTCACCCTGGACTCTGCACCCAGCACGTAAGATCTGGCTGCGGAGGGACAGTGTTTGATTAGAAAGGCTTGCATTCCCAGGGCGCCTGGGTGGCTCAGTCGGTTAAGTGTCTGCCTTCAGCTCAGGCCATGATCTCAGGGTCCTGGGATCGAACCCTGCATCGAGCTCCCTGCTCAGGGGGGAGTCTGCTTCTCCCTCTGCCTGCCTCCCCCGACCCCGGCTTGTGCGCGCACACGCTCTCTCTCTCAAATAGATAAATAAAATCCTAAAAAAAAAAAAAATAGAAAGGCTTACGCTCCCCAGACAGGAGGAAAACCCTGGCAGCCCGAGCCCCACGAGGGCACTCAGACTCCAAGTGATGAAGCTGCTCCCTCTCCTCTGCGGGCCCCCCCACCCCGGGGCTGTGGTCCCTCGCCCCACGCACGGCAGCCCTACCCATCTCGGTTTTCCTCCTCTGTGTCTCTGCCTCTTCTGGCCGCCGCGCCCACAGCTGGGAGGCGGGCGAGTGGACGTCGTGCAGCCGCTCCTGCGGCCCCGGCGCCCAGCACCGCCCGCTGCTCTGCCGGCAGGAGTTCGCGGGTGGCGGCTCCTCGGTGCCTCCCGAGCGCTGTGGGCATCTCCCTCGGCCCAGTGCCACCCAGCCGTGTCAGCTGCGCCTCTGTGGCCACTGGGAGGTTCGCTCCCCTTGGAGCCAGGTGAGCGGGACCCGGCGGGGAGGCTGCTGGGGCGGGAAGGACCCTAGATGAACGGGCACCAGTGGGCGAGAGCAGTGGTCTCTCCAGTCCTTTTGAATCAGCAGAAGCTTTTTTACTATAACAAGATCTCATGTGAAACCCCGGTCTGTAAATCTGGTAAGACACTGAACCAGGGGTTGGGGGCCCAGAGCCACCTGTTCTGCCTGCCCCTCAGCCCATAAAGCCGTGTAACCGCCGAGTCAGGGACCAAAGGCAGGGCCTGGTTCGAAGGGGGGAAGCCGGGGAGTCGGGGCGCTCAGAGGCTCTCCTCCCCTCAGTGCTCAGTGCGGTGCGGGCGGGGCCAGAGGAGCCGGCAAGTCCGCTGTGTGGGGAACAACGGTGACGAAGTGAGCGAGAGGGAGTGTGCGGCAGGCCCTCCGCGGCCCTCCAGCAGAGAGGCCTGTGACATGGGGCCCTGTACCACAGCCTGGTTCCACAGCGACTGGAGCTCCAAGGTGGGCCCCACACCCCTTCTCCGAGTCGTGCGTCCCTGGTGCCCCACACCCAGGACCTTTTGGACACATTTCAGTATACATTTACCGAGCAAGCCCTATTATGTGCTGGGTGCTGCTGATGCTGGAACTCTGGGATAAGTGAGAAAAACCCCACATCAGGGTCCTCGACCCCCAGTACAGCTTCCTCTTATCTGGCTGGTACCCGGGACACTCCCTAACTCTGGGGATCCAGGATGCGCCACCCTCAGCCCCTCCTCCTCAATCCATCACCTTCTCAACAGTGCTCCGCCGAGTGTGGGACAGGGATCCAGCGCCGGTCTGTGGTCTGCCTCGGGAGTGGGGAGGCCCACGGGGCGGGCCAGGAGGGAGCAGGAGCAGGGACCGGTGAGCAGAGCTGTGCAGCAGGAAGCCGTCCCCCGGACATGCGTGCCTGCAGCTTGGGACCCTGTGAGAGGACATGGTGCTGGTACACGGGGCCCTGGGCCGAGGTGAGCCAAGAGTCTGGGAGGGGGGTGTCCATCAGTGGGATTCCCTGTGGGCTGGCGGGAGTGATCCCTGTTCTCCCTTCCCCTTGCACACCCTACCCTTCCTCTGTATCAGTGCTCCTCAGAATGTGGCTCTGGCACGCAGCGTAGAGACATCATCTGTGTGTCCAAACTGGGTACTGAGTTCAACGTGACTTCTCCCAGCAACTGTTCCCACCTGCCCAGGCCCCCTGCCCTGCAGCCCTGTCAGGGGCAGGACTGCCAGGACCGATGGTTTTCTACACCCTGGAGTCCGGTGAGTGCCTGGCTCCCTTGTCCTACTAAGCACGGACTGCCAGGGAAAGGGAGGCTTCTCTCATGGTGTCCCCACTGTGTCCCAGGATAAGGCCAGCTGCAGTTGGTTCATCATTGTCCCACTTCCTGTAGACGTGGAGGACAGGGGGGCCCTGTCCATGTGGGATTTCACAGTGTTCCAGGAGAGGCCCCCCCCCGCCCAGCACACACATGCACACACTACTTTGAGAGAAGTAGGTGGCCTGGGGTTCAGGAGGAACCTGGTCATAGCGAGGGTCTGATTTGATAGCGGGGTCTCCGCAGTGTTCTCGCTCCTGCCAGGGGGGTACGCAGACGAGGGAGGTCCAGTGCCTGACCGCCAACCAGACCCTCAGCGTCCGATGCCCTCCTCACCTGCGGCCCTCCAGGAAACAACCCTGTAACAGCCAACCCTGCAGCCAGCGCCCCGGTAAGGAGCCCTTTCCGCCCCCCTAGCCCCTAGTACAGTGGAGTTAACTGAAGTATGGGGGAGATGAGAGAGGACCAGTGGGAGTGGGCACTGCATCTCCGGAGGGAAGGGTCTGGGTGACACGCCCCCTGGCCCCCTCTGTCCCCAGATGATCAATGCAAGGACAGCTCTCCACATTGCCCCCTGGTGGTACAGGCCCGTCTCTGCGTCTATCCATACTACACAGCCACCTGTTGCCGCTCTTGCGCCCGTGTCCTGGAGCGTTCTCCCCCAGAGCCTGCCTGAAATGGGCCCAAGAGACCTTCTCCTCATGGTTTCCTCGTGCCACCATCAGTCACCCACCCATCGGCCCACTCTGTACTCTCTGGCTCTCCAGCCTGCCCTAGTCTCATCAGGGACGCCCCCTAGGGTGGTTGAAGGTGGCAAGGTGACTATCAAGATGTGTGGTTGGGTCTGTGTGTGGTGTGATGGTGTGTGTGCACACAGGCCCCCAGTGTGTATCGGGGCCCGGCATATATGGCATGTGCTCCTACACGTATATTACTTCCCCCCAAAAAGAAGTGAAACAGACTGAAGAGGAGTGGAGAGGGGACAATGCCTGTTGCCCTGAGACTTTTCTAGGCTGAGAGGAAAGCAAGTTTGCAGCTCCTTAGTAATCCAGACTGCCTAGCAACTGGCCTCCCCATCAACCCCAACTTTGTGCCCTAAACTGCAGTTCTCATGTTGAGGCCTCACCTCTTCTAAACCACCATTATCGTCTGACCGCTTCTCCCCATACTTAGTCTCTCTATCCCTACCTCTCATCATCAGCTAGGGATGATGGGGGTCAGCCACTGCCAATCCCGCCTTACCCCAGGAAGAGAGGCTACCTCCCCAGAGCAGGGATGCTGGGCAGAGGATGGAAAAAAGAAAAAATAGAACAAGACACCCTAGCCCCTGCTCCCACTCTGCACCTCCTAAAATGGTTCCCATCCCAGAACTAATTTATTTTTTATTAAAGATGATTATGACAAATGAAAAACAGGCTCTTTATTGCCCTGATGGGAACCCAGCCACCTGGGCCACCTAAACAAGCAGTGTGAGGTCAGAATGAGGGGTGGGAAGGGGGAACAGCACCTATAGCCCAGGCGGAGAGAGTCTGGGCCCAGAAAGGCTATTATGTGAGCCCCAATCACGGGAGAGGATCCTGGCCAACCGTAGGTTGGTCATCGACCACTAGAGGTCACCACTTCTCCCACTTTAGGTATGGAGTTGGGAGCTTGGTTCCAGAGCTGAGGAAAAACTGCCTGGCCTATGGTGGGTTTCTCCGTAGGCTGTCTTTCTGTAAAGTCTCTTAGAATCTAGTAGCCCTGCTTTCAGTTTGGGGCTGGAGTTGAACAGCGGTTCGCTTTGCAGGGGTCTTTTCTCCTGTTCTCTTTCTTTGGCCCTCCCTGCCTGCCTCCCCCGTCCTTTCCGCTGTCACCCATTTCCCTATTAAGCTCTTGGTTTATTGCTTTTGCTAAGGTGGGGGGGAAAGGAAGTGATTTCTGCCCCTCCCCCCTGCCCTCAGCGGAAACGCCCGGAGGAGGAGGAGCCTGGCCTGGCTCTAGGGGACTTAGGGCGGGGTCGGGGGTGGAGCCAAGGCCCAGTACTGGATGTCCTGCCAAAGACGCATTCTTCAGAGATGTATCATCGTAGTCTCCCTCCCTTCGCTCTTGTCATCTCTCGAGGTAAAAGCTTGCTAGAGGTGGTATGAGAGCGGGCATCCTTTTCATAATACAGATCCTTTCCCTGACCCCTGCAGTTCTGAGGTCTGAGTTCCAGGTCTCTGCTTCTGGAAGCCAGATTTCTTGGGGTTTCCTGTGTCTAGGCAGATTTCTTGTGGTCCCTGTGTCTAGGAGAGGAAGGGGGGCAGTGCAACAGAATCAGACTCATCCCCATTGGAAGCATCCCTCCCCCATCTCTGCACCTCCACAAGTCTGACCAAGTAAGACCATGAGTAAAGGCCTGTGGTAACAGTTGAACTTAGTGACTACTATTTCCTTGAACACACCAAGACCCTGTGAAGGATACCAGAGTTGCCCGAGGATATAGGATTTCTACTCTAGCAGCAAACTGGGGTCATGCTGTTACCTTGGGACGTAGAGTTTTACTGGGTTGGAAGTGGCTGAGAAGGAAGACTTTGGGCAACGTTTTGGGAGGACAGTGGGTGACGAAGGAGGCCAAGGGAGTGGAGGGAGAGGAAAATGAAACTGACGAGCCCTGGGGAAGGAGTGAGGAAAAGGGCAAGGCAAGCCCGGTCTCGGTGTCTCTGCTGAGCCTGAAGACGAGGTATTAGACATGTTCTCTCTCTGGTGAACCTGTAAGGGGATCAGAGATGTGGGGGACCAGGGAAGCGGGACCTGAGCCAGCCCAGTAGATAACCAAGGGCTGCAGGCCGAGTCCTAAGACCAAGGGAGGGGTGGCAGTGAATAGCTGGGGCCCTCCCAGCGATTCCTGGAAGCGGCAGCCTGGGCGGTGGCCCCAGCTCAGCTGACTTCTCCGAAGTTCCCCTCCCTCTTAGGGCCTCTCAGGGCTGTTGCTGGGCAGGTTTGGAGTTTGGCCTGAGTCTGAGAACCAATCACAGGTGGGGAATGCAGCCACAGCCCCTCTTAGGGCACCCCCAGCTTCAGCACCTCCTTGCTCTTTGTGGTTGCCCCTGAGCTCCCTCACAGCCACCAGCCTCTGACTTCTCAGGATATGTGGGCTTTCGTTCGGGGGTTGCCCCTCTTCCCCTTTCATTTTAAAGCTAGGATGCAGTGCAGCCCCTAAGGATTCTTCCCTCTGGTCACTGAAGTCAGTACGGGGTCAATGTGGAAGCTTTCAGGAAGGGGAATTTGACCCGGAGCAACCCCTTTTCCTAGTCCCTTCGAGGGGAGTAGTGTGGCCAGACACCTCTCTCCTTTGACCTCTGAAACCCTCTAGAGGGACTTGGGAGAGAGGAAGCTGCAAGCCAAGGCCAGAGAGATGTGGTGGAGGGGCCCCAA
Source organism: Leptonychotes weddellii (assembly GCF_054177405.1). Classification (NCBI taxonomy): domain Eukaryota; kingdom Metazoa; phylum Chordata; class Mammalia; order Carnivora; family Phocidae; genus Leptonychotes; species Leptonychotes weddellii. Next base: position 87,392 of record NW_027680714.1, read on the forward strand.
GGTTTGGCGCACTGGGGGAAATTTAGGGAAGGACACAGAGGAACTGGACCCCTGAGAATTGAGGTGGGGGTGGGGTAGTTATAGGAACAATCTTGATAATGCACGAGAGATCAAGCGTGCAGAAACCAGCCAGTGTCTTGCTGAGTGCTCCTCATTTCTGAGTGTTTGCTGGGGGAAGGGGATTGTGGTTCTCTATCAGTGTACTTGGGGGTGAACTTGTGAGGTCTCAGTTCAGCGGGGTCAGAATTCCTCTCCCTTCCCCCCTCCCAGCTTCCCCAGGGTAACTACCCACCCAATTAAGCTGCAGCCTTCAGACTAAATTTATCTCTTAGACTTCCCCAACCCCCTGGGCCTCCCTGCAAGCAGGTGTTCACAGCTGCAGGGGTGGGTCTGTGGAGACCCACACTCTTCACTCAGCCAGCTTCAACCTTCCTGCTAACTAGGAGTGAAGCAGAACGCAGGGCCCACTGGCTGGCCCGGGGCATGTGTCCCGGCCTTGAGGCTCCCTCTCTCAGTAGCCCTTCTGAGCAGAAATATGGTTGGAGGGACAGAGTGGGAGGGATAGAGTGAGAACAACATGCAAGCTCCCCTCCAGGTTCTCTCCAACCAGATCCTCTTTCATTTTTCACTCTCCCCTTCTGCCTAGTTTTACAAATAGAGACTTCGTTTTATTTTTATTTTTTAGAGACTTCACTTTAACTTAACCTGCTCCCCGACTAGAGTGAACTGAATCAGGGAGCCCTCCCCTCTCCTTGAACCACAGAGAATCAGGCTAGAGATTGCAGTTTGGGTGTATGTGGTAGAGGTTCCCACGTTCCCACCCTCTCCTACCAACACCCCTCAAATCCACCATCTCTGGTGCTGGGAGGCAGCTGGGTGGGAAAGTTAGAACAGAGGGGGCTTATTTGTCACAGGCAGGTGATGAAGAGGTGTTAGCTTTCAAGGGCGGGGACGGGGCATCTTCCACAGGAAGTATCTTTCTTCAGGAAAGTACCTAAGTCTGAGTCTTTCAAGAGCAATAAACAGTTTGGGTTAATCTCAAACTAGACAGCACAAGTTCTGAATCTGACTTTGGGCTCTTAACCCAGGAGACTGGGGAAACTCTAGAGGGTGTTTTGGGGCTGAGGTCTGAAGGTATAATTTGAGGGATGAATGTGCAACACTAGTCCAAAACAAGGTATGCATGAGGCATGGCAGTCAGACCCTAGGGAAGCAAACCGGCCTATCAGCTGAAGGGGAGGTGCAGGAGGAAGTGGACAAACCAGGGCATTTCCTCGGGCAGCACCAGAGAACTGTTGGAGTGGCCTGGGGAAGGACCTCAGTAGAGGAGGGATGGGCTCAACTTAGGAAGATCCCTGGTTGGGGTTAGGATGTGCAATGCTGTACTCTTCTGTGCCTTACCTCAATCTCTTTAAGACACAGCTCTACAGGGGCACCTGGCTGGCTCAGTCAGTGGAGCATGTTTGGGGTCGTGGGTTCAAGCCCCACATTGGGCATAGAGCTTACTTTATTTTTTTAAAGATTTCATTCATTTATTTGACAGAGAGAGAGATTGCCAGAGAGGGAACACAAGCAGGGGGAGGGGGAGAGGGAGAAGCAGGCTTCCCGCAGAGCAGGGAGCCCAATGCGGGGCTCGATCCCAGGACCCCGGGATCATGACCTGAGCCGAAGGCAGACGCCCAACGACTGAGCCACCCAGGCGCCCCCGTAGAGCTTACTTTAAAGAAAAAAAAGACACAATTCTACAGAACTTTGAATGAGGAGGAAACGAAACCAGGAAAGATGGTAGGGTTGCTCCGAAAAAGGAGGAGACCGTGTCCCTGGGATCTCTGGGCTAAAAGGTATGGTGGCAAAGGCCCTGCCATTGATGAGAGGGACAGAACGGGTCTGCCCTTGGAACCAGAGTACCTCTCCTTTCTTTCATCTCTCCCTCCCCACCCTGCTGCTGCTTTCTGGTTGACCTGCCTCTTTCATCACATAATGTGACTCCTTTTTGGCTCTGGTAGAGGAGTGAGCAACCTTTTCTCTGAAGGACCAGAGAGTAAATATTTTGGGTTTGCAGGCCACAGAATCTCTGTTGTGACCAATCAACTCTCTGTAGCACAAAAGCAGCCAGAAACAACATGTAAACAAAGAGGCCATGGTTGTGTTCAAACTTATGACACTGAAATTTTAATTTCATGTAAGCTTAACATGTCACAAAGTGTTTTTCCAACCATTTAAACATGCAAAAATCACACTTAGCCGGCTGGCCATATAGGCACTCAGGCAGATTTGGCAGGTAGTTTACTGACCCCTGGGATTTTTTCCATCTGGCTGAACTCCTGCTCCACCTGGCCATGGAGAATCCTGTTTGTGTTACCTCTGGCCTTCCCAACATAGCTATAGAACCTTTTTAAGGTCCTGTCTACTGATGTCTGCTTCCTAGTGGCTTCTTCCAGGGAATTCAGTGACTTGGAAATGGCTAATAGAGTAAACCCTTAAGCGACATTTCCTAACATTCCTTATGTTTTGTATAGTGCTTTAGGGTAAAGCAATTGTATATATTCTCTTTAAATCATCACAATAATAAAATAGGGTACAGGGGAGAAAACAAAGGCCTGAGACCTAGGGTAGTCTTTTCACTCTTTAAATTCTACCTAATTCCTTTGTTCTGTTACTCAATTTCACTCCCATAAGGCACCCTTTATCAAAATACTCAGTAATTTGGGCCACAGTGATCCAGAACTTGGATGGCTGTAAGTGTTTTTGTCGGTTTCAAATGCCTTTCATGACTTGCCAGCATTTTAGGAAAATCCTAAGTTTTCTTTTTCAACCCAAAGTTTCAGGGAATTAAAAATACTTTCAAATGTATTCAGCATTTGGGGCGCCTGGGTGGCTCAGTCGGTTAAGTGACTGCCTTCGGCTCAGGTCATGGTCCCAGGGTCCTGGGATCGAGCCCCGCATCCGGCTCCCTGCTCAGTGCGAAGCCTGCTTCTCCCTCTCCCACTCCCCCTGCTTGTGTTCCCTTCTCGCTGTCTCTGTCAAATAAATAAAATCTTAAAAAAAAAAATGTATTCAGCATTTTAGATCCAAGGAAATAATATCCATGGTCTTAGTTTAAGGTACACTGTCATGAAACCTACACTTAGGTATTACTAGAGTCACCGTTTTGTCCCTAAGACAAACTTTATCACTCAAAATCCTGTACCTAAAAGCAATGCAGCTGCATTTCTTTTTAAAATAAGCTATATCTGGGGCGCCTGGCTGGCTCAGTCAGTAGAGCATGTGACTCTTGATCTTAGGGTTATAAGTTTGAGCCCCATATTGGGTATAGAGATTACTTAAAAATAAAACCTTTAATAAAATAAAATAACCTATATCTGGGATAGCTTACCAAATCCTTATTCTGTCTTTGGAGTTTTCTTTCATTCAGTAGCACTGATATATCCTTCATGGCTCGTCACGGTAAAGGAAGATACAGAGACCTTTTTTGTTGCAGACCTGACCCCAACTACCGAACTCTGAGGTGGGGGAAAGGTCAGGGAAGCAGGAGCAAGAAACCTTCCTCCCCATTATTACCAAGCTCCTCCAGAACTGTTGTTCCTTAAAGCTGAAAACAAGCCACCTCATTTCAAAACACACACGCACACACACGCACGTACGCACACATGCACACACACACAACATGCACACGCTCACACACAAAACATTTCGACACGAAAGTTATTTCCCCCTTTCTGTTTCTCTACTTTGCCTGATGAGGGATTTCTGAGAAATGAAATGTCACCTCCCACAACCTCAGTCTGCAGTTTTGTTTTTCGAAATGAAGAGAGGGTTAGAGGAAAGGAGCATACTGCCCTAAGCATACAGTATTAATTCAAAATTTACCACAAAAGAGAATTGCCCTTCCCAAAACCCTTCAGCCTGGGTGGGCCCACCTTGCCTTAGATCTGGGCTTTCAGGGTCTAAGGAAATAAACAAGCTATCCTCTCAGGAAATTTCAGTAACAAAGCAGTGAAACCCAGCAGCTGCTCTCTGCAGCAGCCCAGCTGCCCTCCTCCCCACGGTCCCACCAAGGATAGGAGAGGAGTAGGAACTGCTCCAGGCAACCTCAGAAGTGGAGGTGTGAGCTGAGGATGGGGATGCATAGAGATCTGGGCATCGAGATTCAGGAATGAAATGCACACAAAGGTAAGGCTTCCCAGATAAAACCCCTACCTCCCTGTGAACTCTGAACGCTGGAGAGTCAGAGCAGCCAAGTAGGGGAGACCGAAATGGGTAGCAAAATTTTCGAAACCAGCTCCTCCTACTAGAGAAGAAATTAACTTTTTTTTTTTTAGGGGCACAGAACTGAAGGCATTTCTTAATCAAAATAAAGTGGAAAAGTGATCAAATCCTGGTTGAAACCCAACAGTTAAACATTCTTTTCCTTGTCTGCTTCCTTGGCTGGCTTTCCCAGCACACCTTGTCCCAGGCTAACTTGAATAAACACACACATGTGACCACATGAGGGCGGGAAGAAAACCAAGTGGGGGTGGCGAAATTCTGAATGGAATGCAGCCCCAGCTAGTTAGGGGGCCCAGGCTGAGTCCTCTGGCTCTGGCAGTGGATTTATACAGACAGGGAAGCCAAAACAATGAGCTCATGGGCAAGAATGCAGCCCTTGGGGAAGTCTGGGCAGTCAGAGCAAACTGGTTTTTTAACCAGGATGGGAATAGCTGTAATTGAGTCTCCCACGGGAATAGGATTAGGGAGCATGGAGCCACCATTCAGTATCTTGGGCTCCAGTTTAATAACTTTTGAGGGCTGTCCTTTATCTAAAAGTCTGTTCTGCAGAGAGCACAGCACTCTCCAGTCTGTATTCAAGTTGGTTCCTTTCTCTGGTTATGTGAGATGTGTGAGGGAGCTACCTACTCTAGGTGAGGCTCTTAAGACAACCTTATTCAAAGCAACTGGATCCAAAGCAGGTCTGCCAAAGCCAGCTCTTACACCAAGATCAGCAATAGCTATGACCCCAGAGACTGTGTATTCAGGGCTGCCACTTTAACATGATAGAGGAAACAATCAATGGCGTCTGTCTTCTTTACTTCCCAAATAAACACCATCCATCCAGCTGTGTGTCATTTACACCAAGTTCAGACTTTCAAGACCAAAGACATTTTTTTTTCCTCCACCAGTGTTTTTCACTATTTTTATGTAAGGCCCCAAAAGGAAGAAATTGAAGAGATACTACTTTCAGTGGCTATGTATGGTGAAGGGGAAGGAAGGTAGGGAGGGAAGAAATGAGAAGAAAAAAAATTATCTACATCTCCCCACCCTACACTCCTGGAGGTTCTTTCCCAACTCCGTGCTTTTGTGCATTTTATTTCCTACTCATTAAGGTTCATCCTAAAATGTGTTTTCTTTTTTTCTTTTTTTAAGATTTTATTTATTTATTTGACAGAGAAAGACACAGTGAGAGAAGGAACACAAGCAGGGGGAGTGGGAGAGGGAGAAGCAGGCTTCCCGCCGAGCAGGGAGCCCGACGCGGGGCTCGATCTCAGGACCCCGGGTTCATGACCTGAGCCGAAGGCAGACGCATAACGACTGAGCCACCCAGGCGCCCCTAAAATGTTTCTTTTGAGGCCTTGACCATATCTGCTTCCATAAGTGGTCACCCTTTGTCCTACTCCTTATCTTAGAATATCTTTATCATAGCACTTTATGCAATGTCTTTTATTTTTTGTCCATGGTTATCACTCCTACTAGACTGCAAGCTTTGACATCTTGCCACAATTGCTTTCTCATTATATGATTCTGTGATACATTCAGCTCTTCAGCATGTATCCCCTAAGAACAAGGACATTCTCTTATATAATCACACTATAATTAAAACACTCAAATTTAACACTGATACAGTACCATTTAACATATTGTCCATATTAAAATTTCCTCAATTGTACACATGTCCTTAGTGCTTTTTTCATCTAGGATCCAATCAAAGATCATTCTACAATTAGTTGTCATGTTTCTTTCCACTGTTCCTTTTTTTTTTAAGTAGTCTCCATGCCCAATGTGGGGCTTGAACTCACAACCCTGAGATTAAGAGTTGCATGCTCCACTGACTGAGCCAGCCAGACACCCCAATTCCCTAGTCTTTTTTTGACCGGGTTTCTTGAGGGGAAGAATTATTCTCTTTAGAATTCCGGTGTCCAACAGTGCCTGGTAAAGAGCAAGCAGTCCACTGCCATGTAATGAATAAATGAAGAGACTCAACAAACATCTGGCTGCCTAGAACTCATTAAATGTCCCGGCTCCGGTGCCTGGGTGGCTCAGTTGGTTAAGCAACTGCCTTCGGCTCAGGTCCCGATCCTGGAATCCCTGGATCAAGTCCCGCATCGGGCTCCCTGCTGGGCAGGGAGTCTGCTTCTCCCTCTGATCCTCCCCCCTCTCATGTGCTCTGTCTCTCATTCTCTCTCAATAAATAAAATCTTAAAATAAATAAATGTCCCGGCTCATTGCAGAGTTGAAACGTTCTTAATAAACTAAGGTAATCCTTGAACAGGAAATGAGAGCAGGCAAAGTGAGTAATACAGAAACTAACAGCAGAAACAAGCCATGAAAATGGATACTTGGAAGGGGTAAAATCTGTAGTAGTATTCTTGGCCCTAACAGATTTCCCACCAGTGAGGAACTATTATTCTATGCAGGTAAAAAAAAAGGAACTGCAAAGGGAAACCAGGTATAGTGTGGGAACAAAAGCCTGCCGTATGTATTCTTTTTTTACCTCACAAGAATCATTAGTAAAAAACACTGAATTCTCAGGGCATTTGGCTGGCTCAGTGGTAGAACATGTGACTCTTGATCTCTGGGTTTAAGGTTTGAGCCTCATGTAGGGTGTTGAGATTACTTAAAATCTTTTTTTTTTTTTTAAAGATTT
>NW_027680715.1:0-14684 GCF_054177405.1 Leptonychotes weddellii
AGCTGAGCCTCAAAGCAGAAGCAGATATCCCGATAGATGCTTTTTCATTCCCACTGGGGCAAACCCCTAACACTAGGGAAGAGAAGGGCAGACCACAGACTTAAAGCCACTTAACTGCGGACTCTTAGACAGATTGTTGCCATTGAAAAACATATTTTGAACACAGACAGCTATTTCTGTGAGCAAATGGGAAAGTGTGTCTGCTAAAAACAAGGGAGAGGCTCTGTCCTCACTATGGAATTCCACCAGTCCATCCTGGTTCACCCAGTAAGACTTCAGCTGCTTTCACTGTTGGAAAGCATTTGATTATTTCTATTTCTGGGGCAGAAAATGGAATCTTTAGCTGGGTTTCTGAAATAACTGTCAGGAGATTTTATGTATTTCGGTACAAAGAAAATACATTTTGTTTTACACAGTGACAGGCAGTGCAGAAACATTAAATAATGTGATCTTGGCCTCCGAGGGACCACTATCCGTCTACAAGGCCCGATTGTCTCTACTTCTTGGGGACGGACACTTGCAGAGAGAGCACCATTATTTGCTAAGCGCGGGACCAAGACGTCACACAGAGGGCCCTGTTCCTAGGAGTTGGAGAGAGAAGAGTGAGAAAAGGGGCCCTGGCCTCTTGGAGTTGACATTCTACTAGAGGGAGCCAGACAGTGAACAATCCTAAGTCCCCGGGGAAGAGAGCAGCCCCTGAGAAGCACCATGCAGAGCATTAAAGCAGCCCCGTGATGAGAGAGTAGCTGGGCGGTCAGGACCGGCTTCACTGGGATGAGGTCACTCCGAGGGAGTGAAAGGATGCGAGGAGTCTGGGCAGAGAGGTGGCAGCCGAATTCTGCAGGGCAGTCCGTGGCAGGCTAAGGAGGCTGGACTGGCTACCAAGTGCACTGGAGAAGCCGCCGGAGGTTTTAAGCGGAGAAGAGTCTCATCTGGTGTACGTGTGTGACAAGGTCACTCTGGGCTGGGGCCAAGGGTAAAAGGGAGGAGCCCAGGCGGAGGCCGCAGCCCTCACACTGGTTGCTGGAAATCAGCAACCTCCTCCCCCCTAGCCATGCCAATGATCAGGAAGAAGGCTAGCCGACGACAAAGCACAAGCTGACACCCTGCAAACCAACGCCCCCAACTCCTGGGCGGGACATGTGTGACATTCCTCCAGGAAACTGCCAACTATCTAAAGGTTAATGCCTTGCTGGAGGGGAAAACAACCTTAATTTGACAATGGCAAAGCCTCCAGTATCTGGTAGGTCCTTGTTAGCATATGAAAGTTCTTTTGAAAACCTCCCTTAATCCTTACCTCCCCCAACCCCATAGTATATAACCAATTGCTCCTCATAACCCCGGAGCAGCTCTTTCTGCCCCCGGGTCCTGTCCCCGTGCTTTAATAAAACCACCTTTTTGTACCAAAGACGTCTCAAGAATTCTTTCTTGGCCGGAGGCTCCGCACCCCACCCCACCGAACCTCACCAATATTCCAAAACGTCATCATTGAGATAGCCCCCTGGTGAGGCCCAGGGGGCAGTTGGATACACGAGGGTGGGGAGGGCGATCTGGGCGTTACTGGCATATGGGTGGCATTTAAAGTCAGAGTGATGAGGGAGCAGAAGGCTCGATGAAGACAAAGCACAAGGTGACACCCTGCAACCTCCCCCCAACCTCCACTCCTGGGTGGGACAGGTGTAACATTCTTCCAGGACGCTCCCAACTATCTTAATGTTAATGCCTTGCTAAGAGGTATAAACATCCTTAACTTGACAATGGCAAGGCCTCCATTATCCTGTAGGTCCTCTTTAGCATATGAAAGTAATTTTGAGACCTCCCTTTTCCTTACTTCCCCACTTCCCCCAACTCCCCAGTATATAACCAGCCACTCCTCAAGACCCCCCAGGGCAGGAGCTCTTCCTGTCCACGGGTCCTGTCCCTGTGCTTTAATAAAACCGCCATTTTGCACCAAAGACGTCTCAAGAATTTTCTTGGTCATCGGCTCCGAACCTCACCCCACCAAACCTCACCTATATTCCAGAACCACAAAAGAGGACCAGATGAGACCACTCAGGAAGAGTATGTAGGTAGAGGGGAAGGGGCCAGGACAGACTGCCTGACGGAAGGCAGGCACTCGCAAAACTCTGGCAACATAAAAGCCAAGAGAAAAAAGCCTCTCAAGAAGGTGGGAGCAGCCAACCACGTGACATGGACTAGAGTGTGAGCAGACTAGGGTTGGGGCCCCGGAGGCAGGAGCAGCTGCTTGGCCGCACTGAAGGCAGGATCCGTGGGTGCGGATGAGGCTTTGGGAAGGGTGGCAGGAAATGGGGGTGCAGAGGCAAAGTTTTGAGGTGCCAGAGCAGGACTGTTCCACGATGGCACAACCCAACAGCAGAAGATGATGCAAGACGGCCGGGGGGGGGTTGTGCCCGCCGCAGGGGGCGAGGTCCAGACCCAAGTGCGGCAGGGCCCTTTCTCCGTAGGCACAGGGGGCTGGCGGACGGTGAGGGTACAGATGGGGGCAATCGCCTCGGGGTAGGGAGGTGAGGGCTTTCCAGCTGGCTGCTTCTAGCGGAGGGCCAGTGGGAAAGCCTGCTCGCGGTGCGAGACTTCTGGAAAGGGAGACCAAGTGAAATAAGGGTTGGGGGGAGGGGAGACCGGACGTGCGGAGGGCCCAGCTGGGACGTGTGGCCGTGGAGTGACAGGGAGCCCGGCCACCCCGGTGCGTGTGCTGCAGTCTTCAGCAGCTCAGGGAGAAGGCCCTGCTGCAGCTGTATTCATCTCACACCTGTAGAAAGCAAGTCCTGGGGAGCTTAAGGAGCTTGTGGGAGGCCGCGCGGCTGCAGTCTGAACCCGGGAGAGTGTACTGCGTGCACGGAGGTTTCTGGGATGTGTCCCGCATATCTGCAGGCAGGCTAAGGCGGGTTTGCGAGACCCGTGCTGGATGAGTGACCGTGGGAGCCTGATTCGTTGACATTAGCTGACCTCCAGGTCACAACGGGCCCTCCTGGTTTGGATGCCAAGAGCTATCCATTTTGCCTTGCATCGCCTCCGGCTCCAGGCTGGGCTGGGCCCCTGGAACGGAATCCGGAGGGGAGGCGAGCACATCTAACCCAGGCTCCCTGAAGACGGAAAGCCATGATAACATAGAAATGCAGCTCTCCAAACTGCAGGTAGGCAAGCAACATTTAACTTCAGACCCCCGTCATGTGCCCTATAAATAGTCATTTGCCCTATTATTACGGCCCTTACGGGGATGGTCAGTTGGAAGTCTTCGCCTGAAGGGAGGATGCTCCACCCAGGCCTCTCTATGGGGACTCCAGCCAGGGCTGTCTCCACCGCAGGCAGCCGGTGAGAGGCTGGATGTTATAAGTACCCGATTTGATTGAACTTTGTCTTATTCTCCTTTACTGCTTACTATTGTCCTCACCTATGCATGGATTTCCCTTTTCTTTCTGTTTCCATTAGATTTTTATATCGGTAAAGTGTTTTTTTCCCCTTTGAAACTGAAGAGGACGGGGTATGCCATGAATCTTTTCTTCAGAACAGACAGCAGGGTTTTAACCAGAGACCTTCAACCTCTGTGGGGCCACAGAGACTTTCCAAGGAACACTGGGATGGTCAATTGGAAGAACATCCATTTCCAGATCCCCAAGTGTCCTCACATCCTGTTTTCTTGAAAGTGGTCTTCCTGCAGACTTTATCCCACTTTACAAAAGAAAGGCACAACTTTCACCCATTCCAAACACTGGGTGAACGTTTCAGGGTGGAAACACCCCCAACTCTGCACCAAACAAAGGGGAAAGGCTGGTCTGACAATGAATCAAGCCTCATAGGCTACTTAATAAGGACGAAACAGGGTATTAGAAATGAGGACGGCGGTCTACAGCTTAAAGGTTAGTGGGAGAGACAACCATGATCAGTGAATGACCCAGTAATTCCCTAGCTCGGAAGGAGAGGGCTCTGAGTGGGTAGAACAAGAATGCGGACCTGGGTGGAGACTGCAGACCCTGAGGGCTTCAGCTGAGACAGAAGGATGAATGCTGCTCCTTCTGCAAAGAGCCAGAGGGTAAATGTTTTCAGCTTTGCAGGCCATAAAGTCTGCATCACAACTACTCAAGTCTACAAAGATAGTCAAAGGTGGTAGTCAACGAGTGACCTCGGCTGGGTGCCAGTGACGTATTACTTATAAAAAACGGGCAGCAGAAGTCCTCATTCATGGTTTTCCCAGGCATTTATTTTTTTTCCAGCTGTCTGGAAAAAGTATGCCTCGCTGGTGAGTGTTTGGCAGGTTTCATGTTACCAATGGGAGGAGATGCTGACCATGTGGGTGGCAGTGGGGGGAGGGAGCTTACTTGGGACCAGAGGGATGGTAGGTACAGAGGCCAAGGTGAAGTTTGGGAGGTATTTTTCATTTGGGCTGGGGAAGGGTGTTTGGGATAGGGGAGTAGGCTGGGGCCCGGGCGTGACATTATAACATAATTAGATCTGCATTTTGAAAAGATTGCAGGGGTTCTGGGGAGCCTGAGGGAGCCAGCACCCTACTGCATTGGTGAAGGGGCTCAAACTGGACTGTAGGGAGGGGAGGGGAGAGGTGAAGTGGGGTGGTGTTGGAGCTACCTAGGAGGAACATCACAGGGCAAGGCAGAGAGGGGCAAGCTGGTGTGAGAGTGATGTGAGAAACAAAGGCAGAAGAAAAATTAAATTTCCTGACTACCTACAGCCCACTGACTTGAAGCAGGCAGTTGACCTTCCTCCATGTTAATACTTTGCGAAGGGCAAAAGGCAATCTTAGCCCGACCCCCAGGATCCTATGAGTTTACTTTAACATATAAAAATTTCTTTGGAAACTTCCTTTATCTCTACTCCTCCAAGATACATGTTGGCAATCATCCCCTCAAGCATAACACCCACTGATACACCTCTGAAGGGCCTCGTGACTAAGGTTTTACTAGACAGTAAAATGACCTTTTCCTAACAATAGCTTGCCCTCTCAAGGTCCTGGAAACCTTGCTTCCAAAATTCTTTAGAGACTTATGCTATCCCTAACCCTCCCAACTTGAAAGTATATCATGGGCCACTCCTCATGACCCCTCCTCTTTCTGCCCACGGGCCCTGTCCCTGTGCCTTTTTGCACCAAAGACGTCTCAAGAATTCTTTCACAAGAAAGCCGGTGGCTTTGAACCCTAACATCATTCCTGCTTCAGATATGACAGCCAGGTGTGGGTTTATGATGAAGTGATAGGGAGGAAAAGCTATGAAAACACTTTGGAGCTGAGCCTACACTGAGAAACTGTTTCCATCTCCTCTACCCCCCAATCACTGCATTTCTGTGGTGACCCTTTGGTGCTCTGCTCATGCCCACAGATCTAGAGGACCACCAGGACCCCTCCCAAGATGATGGACAGGGAGTGCAGAGATGTGGAACCAACTAGAAGTCATTGAAGCTTCTGGGGATGCAAGGGGGTCTGGGTCTGTGCCCCTCTACTCACCTTAGGGCAGAGAACTTTCTTGTTCTGGCGAGGCCCCTGGGAGATACATCTCTTAGAAGTGAACAAAGAAAACTCTCTTTCTAGGGAAGAGAAAAATGGGCTTCAGTCCCTTCTTGTCCGGAGGTGACGCTGCAGACCAGGAGTTCTGACACAGCCCCCTCCCTGGAGGCAACAGCAATAGTAGGACAATGGACCTCAGGCAAACCAGAGCCCCTCTGTCATTCTCTCTGCTGAGTGACCTTGGGCAGGTCACCTAACCTCTCTGATCCTGTTAAAGGTTTGAATACTAAACTACCTTGCGGGGCTCCTGAACCAATTAAAGTAAATAATGTATGCAGAGGACAGTATACAGGGCAAGCACTCAACCCATATGAAAAAAAAAAGTACTGGCTTCAAAAGAAAAACAAAAAACTCAAAACCCTGAAACATCAAAATGAATAAATGTTGGATTAAACACTTAAAGTAATAATCTATCAGCCTCAGGGAGTGTCATTAAAGTTGAAGACAGTTTACACGTTCTAGATTTTTTCCCTTTGAAACGTCTGTGTGTACATGGTGATCGCTGGGAAAGCAAACGTATTGAGTGGGTCAGTGAACGTAAATGCTTAGAAAAGCAGCAATGAAAGTGCCTGGCTCTGAGGAAGTATTGCTATGAGCATATCCACCCAATAAGTACAATCATGCTCTTCTCTGAGGACTGCCTTCCCTGTGCCCTGGGCCAGTGCTTTGCAAACTGGACGGCGCTCATAGATCAGGGGGTGGTCAGCCCATCCAGAGATGCTGACGCTGCTCGTTCTAGGCAGCATGTGGGAGGCTCTGCCAGCGCCCCTCCAGGGTCAGTAAGCTCACCATGGTGTGGACCGTACCGCCTCTCGGGAGGCCCCCCCCATCCTGCTGAGTGGCCTCACTTTCCCTAAGGGAGGTAGACTGAGGGGGGAGACCCCTGTCACTGGCCAGAGAGGCCACCAGCTAACAAGAGTAGGTTGATTAGCCCGTCTGAGCAAAATCCTGGCCCCCAACTGTGCCGGGAAACCCTGGGCACAGGAACCTCTCTGCACCTTATCCTGCTATAAGATCAGGGTAACAGCCTCGCTCATAAGGTTTGGGTGGGGAGGACACAAAAGAACCCAAACTGTGGCTGGTGCAAAGAATGGGAGTCAGTGTGCAATAGCATTATTTTTATTGCTAACCAGGGTAGAGCTTTGTGCTCAGACTCATTCTTCACAGCACGGGCTGTTTTCAGCACATTTAAGAAAAAAATAATTTTCTCACTCCTGTCTTCCACTTCCAAAGGGTCCTGGGTTGTTAAAGGACTTCATTAGTGAATGTTGTCTGCCTCCTGGGTCCTATTGACCTATTAAAGATGGGGCTTCGCTGCATCCCTGGGGTGCCCCCATGAAAAGGGTAGACATCACCCCCTGGAGGAAACATCCGCCTAACCCAGCATTGTGTCTCTCTGGCTTTGCAGTCCTGAGTTTGATCCGGGCTTGGTCACCCACGGGCTGGTTACCCATTACAGTCCTCTCCCGGCTGCCATGAGGAATGCCTCTGGGTCTTATCACACTCTGTTCCCTCCACCTGGAACAGTAATTCTTCCCTTCACTTGCCTAAAATACACATCCTTCAAATCTCAGCTTACGTGCCACTTACTGACCCTCTCAGGGCTGGACTGAGGACCTCCCGCCATGCCCCCTCAGCCTGTATGCCCCAACACCGCACCTAATCCACGGGAGCGTGGCTGCCTGGTGCACAGAGCCCTTTACGTGTCTGTTGCCGCAATAAGAAAGTAGGCCTTGGGCAACTTGCTTCTCTGAACTCTACTCTCCTTATCTGTGAAATGGATTTAGTGTGTCTTTGAGCTGGTTGTTGTGAGGATTAAATAAAAGGATGAAGAGGCCAGCATGGAGCCTGGCCCAGAGCAGATACCTAGTCTCTGGCGTCCATGGGTATAATATCAGGTTCCACCCCTACATCCCAGCAATTATGTTGTGCTGACTCTTAACTATAATTTCTAAGCAACAGCATTTCAGTCATTTTGGTGGCTAGTGTGGGGGAGCGTGAGAGGGAACCTGGCCTGAGTACTTCAATACCAAGGCTCTGCCCTGTCCCAGCTGGATGGCGGCTGGGTGTGGCAGGGGCGCAGGGGGGCCAAGTGCACAAGGGGTAGCTTACTCTTTAACAGTCTTCTTTGCAAAATTAATTTTTCTCTGCGGAATCTCTCTGGATCCAGTTCTGAATAGTCCCAGCTGTTATAGCTCTGTAGGCAAGGGTAGATACCTAACAGAGAGTGAAGAGTGATCATGAAAACTTCCATAAAAGAGAAAGGAGGCAGAAAACAGAAGACAGAGCCCCGCCCCCTGCCCCCCCTGCTGGTCCTGGGGCGGGGGGAGCTTCTAGCATTCGCCTCACCCTACGGTGGCCCTGTGGCCTTGACGGAGCCACTTCCCCTGTGGGAGGCTTTGGTGCCTTCCTCTGCAGAAGAGACGGTGAGGTTCGCCCTGCCCCCCAACAGCATGGGTCTGACGACTGGATCACACCAGGGCACCTGACCCTGTGCTGTACAGATATGAAGGCATTGTAATCATTCCTTTTCCTGCTTATCTCCTTTGCTGTCGCTGAACTGTGAGCTCCCTGAGCGCAGAACCTGGATCATACTCACTTTTGCACCTCGGGGGCTTAGCACTGGACCCAGCACGTGATAAATAGGAGCTTAGTAAGTATTTGCTCAACATGTTATCACACTTAGAACCAGAAACTGGCTCTCCCTAAATATTTGATGGTGATGTTAATGGGGCTAATGCTTTCCTTGTAAAGCAAACCATGCGTTTCAGAGTCTTGGCTTCTTGGAACCTGAATCCTCAGACGTTAGAAGGACTCCATGGTCTCCCTCAGTTCTTTGGTTTAGAAAGGAAAAGACCAAGGATTACTTGAGAAATTTTGAACTCTTATGCAAAGATGTTGTCTCCATTGGACAAAGTAAGTGGACAGGAAGTTTAGGGAAGGAGGTTCAGCCTTGGACAAAAAGGGGAATAGGAAGGAGGAACAGAAAGAAAAGTGTCAGAGAATGAGAGGCAGGATGGCATAGTGGTCAAAGACCTAATTTTGCAGTGGGACAGCCTGGATCTGAATGCCTGCTCTCCCATTTGTTTCCTGCTGGACCTCTTTGATTCTGCATATGTTAAGAGGATTAAATGGGTGTGCCAAAAAGACTTAGCAGGCCCAGGCTGCTATCCTTGGAAAATCTTGCTTGCGAGGTTGGCCTTTGGCCAGCATCTGCAAGTTGGCTGGTAAACATTTCCTTACACTGATACCGCTTTCCCTAATACCTAGAAGAAGTGGATACGTTCCTGGAAGTGTACAAACTATCAAGACCGAATCATGAAGACATATAAAATCTGAACAGACCAATAATGAGTTAGGGGGTTGAATCAGTGATCAAAAACCTCCCAAACAAAGAATAGCTCAGGACCAGATGGCTTCACAGGCAAATTCTACCAAATATTTAAAGAATGAACTCCAATCTTTCTCAAACTCTTTCAAAACATTGAAGAGGAGGGAACACTTCCAAACTCATGAGGCCAGCTTTACCTTGATACCAAAGCCAGATAAGGGCACTACAAGAAAAGAGAACTACAGGCCAATATCTCCTGTGAATACAGACATAAAAATTCTCAGGAAAATACTAGCGAACTGAATTCAAGAGCACATTAGGAGGATCGCCCACCATGATCAAGTGGGATGGATCCCTGGGATGCAAAGATGGATAAACATCCACAAATCAATGTGATACACCATATTAATAAAAGGAAAGATAAAAATCACATGCTCATCTCAGTAGATGTAGGAAAAGCACCTGACACAATTCAACATCCTTTCATGGTAAAAACTCTCAACAAAGTGAGTACAAAGGGAACACACTTCAATGTAATAAGGGCCACATATAACAAGCCCACAGCTAATATCATACTCAATGATGAAAAAAGTTTTTCTTCTAAGACCGGGAATGAGACAAGAATATCCACTCTAACCACTCTCACCACCCAGAATAATTAGACATAAAAAAAATAAATAAATAAGAGAGAGGGGGAGAGAAAGGAAAAAGAGAAAGAAAAAAATGGCATCCAAATCAGAATGGAAGAAGTAAATTTGTCTCCGTTTGCTGATGACATGATCTTGTATACAGAAAAACCTAGAGTCCACCAAAAAAACTGTTAGAATTAATAAACAATATCAGTAAATTGTCAGGATACAAAATCAACATATGAAAGTCGGTTGGGTTTCTATACACTGACAAAGAGCTATATGAAAAAAAATAAAGAACACAACCCACTCACAATAACATTGAAAACAATAAAATACTTGGGAATAAATTTAACCAAGGAAGTGGAAAATCTATACATTGAAAACTATAAGACACTGATGAAAGAAATTGAGGAAGACACAAACCAATGGAAAGATATGCTGTGTAATGGATCAAAAGAATTAATATTGTGAAAATATCCATATTACCCAAAGCCATCTATAGATTCAATGCAATCTCTATCAAAATTCAAAAAAAAAAAGGAAAAATTCCAATGGTATTTTTCACAGAAGTAGAGAAAACCATCTTAAAATTTGTGTGGATCCACAAAAGACCCTGAAAGCCAAAGCAATCTTGAAAATAAGCAAAGCTTATTGAGAGTAGACCTTAAGTCTTCTCACCATAACAACAAAATGGTAATTATGTGTGAAGGATGTGCTAACTAACCTTATTATGGTTAACATTCCCCAATATGTACATGCATCGAATCATCACTTTGTGCATCTTAGACTTACACAATGTTATATGTCAATTATAACAATATAGCTGGGAGGAAATTTTTCCCTAACTGATTAGAATGGCTCACTGGGCCTAGACTATCTGTAAAACGATGTGGCTTCGGCTGAACACCTGCTTTCCTGGAATTTTGGTATATGATAGACAGAGGTGTCTACGTGACCGGCCCCCAATATAAACCTTGGGTGCTGTGTCTCTAGTAGGCTTCCCCGGGCAGAAACATCACACGTGTTGCTACATCTTTGCTGCAGAGGGATGAGAGTGCTCTGCCCAAGTCCTCATGGAAGGGAGAGAGCAGAAGGAAGCCTGCACATGAGTTCCTCCAGACTCTGTCTTTTCCACTAAGAGTATTCCCTGGCTGGGTATCCTCACTACACTGCTGTAATCTTAGCCGTGAATATAACTACATGCTGAGACTGTGAGTTCTCCCAGCAAATATCCTAATGCAGGATGAACTTGGAGACCCCCAAGACAGTAGGAAATGTAAAGAAGTGCTTACTTAGCACAGTACTTAGTACACAGGAACCTCTCAATAGGTAGTAGATGTTAATAACCTTAGAAAATAGCTAGGTCGAGAAGAGGGGAGTAGGGAACAGGAGTGAAAAGTAGTTAAAAGCAAACATCAGCCTGGCACAGTGTGTGGCAAGGACAAGGGGACAAGGGGACCACGGTTAGGCCACATGGGGTCACTGGGGAGTAGAAGGGTGGAATCATCCAACCAGCATCTGCTTTTGGGCTCCTGAGCCTCTAGGTCCATCAGTCCACAGCACATGGCCAACTAACCTCTGCTGAAACCTGCTTCCTGCAGATCACTGGACACAAAGAGGGGGCTAGGAATGTCTCAGAACTGTTTTTGTTTTGTGGAAGCAGGGTAATCAGTACTCCTGGAGGCTCCAACCGCACACCTTCCCTTCTTTGATGTCAGCAAGAAAAAAGGACAAATGCCTCAGTGAAGGATGTGATGGCAAACCACACACCTAGGCTCAGGCAGAAAAGTGTTTCCAGAATCACTTTCCCCAGGACGAAGCAGCCCCCTCTTACCTGAAATCCACAGGCTCATCGTGTTACAGATGCTCGATTTGAATTCGTGCGTGTTGAACCAGGATTGCGGGAAGCAGCAACAGAAGCTGGTGTACACAGCTTTACTCAGCAGCGTTGGCAACTTCTGGGGGTGGGGGGGAGAGGGGGAGCAGAGCTCAGGCAACATTCTGGACATCTCCACACCCAGAAAAGAGCTCCTGACTGCAGAAAGGATCTGTGATAAAACTCTCTGCCTGATATCGCACTGCCTTCCATTCATGGGGGGGCGCAATTTCCATCTGCTGCTGGCCCACATCTTGGTGGACTCCTTACCCTATCTGAGAACCACACCTCAAACCTCATGAGATGCTTGACCACCAACCTCCCTCCCCCACCCCCCGCCCCCAGCTCCTCTGCTCGTGGTCGGTGGCTCAGCCCCTTCTGCCACCCAGCCAAAGAGTAGCCCAGAGGACAAGATACATTTGACCTGCCCATCTTGCTACCTCCCAGAGATAACAGGAAGTACTACTACTGTTATTTTTTTCCCTATGCATAGGTGGTACTGTTGTTCCTTCTTAACTATGGTTGATCGCAAATTATACATTTATATCCAGCCTTATTCATTTAACAATATAGTATAAGCACTTCCTCGGGTTGTTATCAACTCTTGGGAATTTTTTTTCCCCAAGAATGACCTTCATAATATTGGGCTGAGTAGGCATACCAAAATTTCCTTCTACATCCCCCATCAATGGATGTTGTCTCGTTTCTAAGACTTTACATTACAAATTATGTGGAATAATTACTTTTATTTTCTAACCTAACTCTGTGGCACATAGCAGGCAGTCAAAAATTTGTGTAAAGCATGAGGGAAAGCAGCTTTTCCTGAGTATTCGATTATGACCTCCAGAAGATGGAATCATGATAGTAACTATAGTGGCTATGATGCACTGGGGGCTTCTCAGGTGCTGGGGATATGTCAGTGCCTTACAAACATCATCTCATTTAATCCTTAGGACAACTCAGTGAGCGAGGCAGTATTATCCCCATTTTATGGATGATGAAACTGAGGCATGGAAAATCTAATTGACTTGGTAGACGGACACTTAACTAGTGTAAGCACCTGGTAGCAAAAATGTATCAAGTCACTTCTCAGACTGTCAGAGTGCCATTTCCCTAGATCCTTCACAACCCCGGGAATCACTCTTTTTAATCCATGCAATCTAGCAGGTAAAAAGGGGTACCAAATGATTATTGTTTTAATTGGTATGTTTGACTATTGTTAAGGGTGAACACTTTTTCCCCATCTGTATTTCTTCCCTGGTGAATTTCTGGTTTATGTACTTTGTCAATTGGTCTATGGGTTGTTGCATTTTTTTCTTATTGATTTGTATAAGTTCTCTTTTTTTTTTTTAAAGTTTGTATTTACTTAAGTAATCTCCACACCCAACGTGGGGCTCGAACTCACATCCCCGATATCAAGAGTCGAATGCGCCGCTGACTGAGCCAGCCAGGCGCACGAATTTGTAAGAGTTCTTTACATTGTGTGATGTATGTGCCACGTGATTTCTGCGGTTTCTCCTTTGCCTTTTAAGTCTGACTGTGGTAATTTAAATAATTTATGTAGTTAAATCGGTCTTTGTGACTATATATATATTCATACTTTTAAAATTACATGCTTATTTAAATACCAAAGAAATATATAAAATAGAAAAGGAAGTCTCTTATAACCTCATTCCCCAGAGATAACCATTGCTAAGAGTTCGGTATGTATTTTTCCAGATTTTTTTTTTCTATTCATAGGCACACATATATACATACACATACACATTTTTAAACACAGAGTTCTATAAATTGCTCTGCTTTTCACTTAAAATATACCATATACAGATCTACTTTATTTATTGTGACTGCTGCATTACAAGTCAGTGTATGGATATAGCACAACTTACTACTTACTGCCTCACAGAAAGAACGTTAAGGGCATTCTATTGGCATTTGAAGTGAAGAGATACCTAGTGTGATTTTTTTTCCTCCAAATGGTGCTTGATGCTCACTTTTAAGAGCGCCTCTTCATAGTGGGACTTGGATTCATTCAACAAGAGAAAGGCGTAGTTTTGGGCTATCCGGTCAAACAGCTTATTCTGGATCTCCTTGTTGGGCTACCAGGAATAAAAGTGCAGAAGGAGTTACTAGAGCCCCTGGTTTTAACAGGCAACGGCTGAGATGCTGAAATAGCTACTTCTCTCGTGTTTAGGAATATTATTCTTGAGATGTTTAACCTCATGTTATTTATGAAATAGTACACTAATTTTTAGATTTATAAAATAGATTTATGCGTAGAGCAGACTGTTGAAGCAAGCGCCCAAACTCTGGGCAGGGAGGTCCTGACTCTGCTCCCGGCCTTGTGGTTGACCAGCCACGTGACAGGGACCAGTTCCTGACACTCCGGGGCTACAAAACATTGTGCAGTGGCTGAAGCACAAGATGTATGGGCCAGGCGGGGGAGGGAGGAGGCAGATGGGGCTCCAGTGGGGGGGTCCACAGATTCAGAGAGGCTTCCAGCCCACATTAAAGAGGTTAGGGTTTGTTCCACAGAAAAATAACTTGAGCAAGGGAGAGAAGTGATCAGATTTGCATTTACCTGGTACCTCTCATGAAAGATCCACCAGAAGCTATCCAGCCATATGGCTCTTGGAGAAGGAGAAGAGAGAAACCTCTCTAATTCTCTATCTGAACAGAAAGACTTGAAGAAAAAAAAATTCACATTATTATTGCTGTTGTTTTTGAAAAAAAAAACAAAAAAACATTTTTCACCTGGAGCCACAGGCCGATTCATAATCCTCTCCGTCCAAGACCCTCCTTTCCTCCTACGTTCCACAGCTTGTTACTATTACTAATCACACCACCTTCCCGCCAGTCACCTTTGGAATTAACAGACTTTGGCGTCAGCTTAAAAACAACACTTACCCTTTATTTTTATTTATTTTCTTTTTAAGATTTTATTTATTTGCGAGAGAGAGAATGAGAGACAGAGAGCATGAGAGGGAGGAGGGTCAGAGGGAGAAGCAGACTCCCTGCTGAGCAGGGAGCCCGATGTGGGACTCAATCCCGGGACTCCGGGATCATGACCCGAGCCAAAGGCAGTTGCTCAACCAACTGAGCCACCCAGGCGCCCCCAACACTTACCCTTTAAAGAGAGTGCAGGGGCACCTGGGTGGCTCAGTCGTTAAGCGTCTGCCTTTGGCTCAGGTCATGATCCCAGAGTCCTGGGATCAAGCCCCGCATCAGGCTCCCTGCTCCGCGGGAGGCCTGCTTCTCCCTCTCCCACTCCCCCTGCTTGCGTTCCCTCTCTCACTGTGTCTCTGTCAAAT
>NW_027680716.1:0-7467 GCF_054177405.1 Leptonychotes weddellii
TATATATATATATACCACATCTTCAGAAAGGCTTCTTAAAAGGTAGCAAGACAAGAGCAAGGAACTTTTTAGCCCTTTTCCCCTTTCAACTGTTTCCTACCTAATGTGGGGCAAAATGGCTGGAGTTCCAGTAGTCTTGGACCATAAGGTACCCTCAAGGATGATAACCATGGAATAAAGATGGCAGAGCAAAAGAAATGGATTCTGGGTCCACAGTAATCATGGGAGTCACCTAGTTTGCCTAACACTGAGCTTCTTTTACAATAAAGAAAAATCTGTTTTGTTTCAACTAGCATTTTAGATCCCTGTTGCTTAGGGCTGAACTCAGCTAAGGCACTATGGTGGGTCTGGGATTAATGTGGTGAAAAAAAGAAAAAAAAAAAACAACATATTCTCTGTGCTTGTGAAATTTATTCCAGTGAAGGGAATCTGTCTTTAATTAATCAACATCTTCTCTTCCAGCAGCATAGATCAATAGACATAGATTTGTTAAAATGAGATAAACTCAAGAGAATAGCAAGTTTCATTCCAATAAAGGTGGGGGAGGAGACCTAAACCACACCAAGAGAGAGGAAGGCAAGGGACTCTTAACCATTTGTTAAAATTCTGTCAACATTGTAGAATGGGAAAACAACTTTATCGTTGTACAATCTCTGACACAGAATTCCCAGAAAACAAAAATCTGTCCTTTTGGAGCAACTGAGTGGCTCAGCGGGTTAAGTGACTGCCTTCTAGGGTCATGATCCTGGGGCCCTGCGCTCCCTGTTCGGTGGGGAGTCTGCTTCTCCCTCCCCCTCTGCTGCTCCCCCTGCTTGTGCTCTCTCACTAATGCTCTCTCTCTCTCTAAAATAAATACATAAAATCTTTTTTAAAAATCTGTCCTTTTTTCATTGAGCAATGATATACTCTGTTTCAAAAAAATATACACATATTAAGGCAGTGTTAGTCTGATTTTCTTTAGTTTAGTAAAAAATGCATTCCCACCAATCATGGTGTGTTGTATAGTACATTTTTATTGCCTGTGGAAAGTAATAAATTATATTTTTAAATGAGCACATGGTTTAAAAATATTTTTTTCTCATAAGTATTTCATAATGGTTCATTTAATATGAAATTAATATTAAAGAACTGCTAAGAATAAGCACTTAAAAAATTCCAAATGAAAAGAAATTATGCACATTTATGATTTGATTAATTCTGGCAACTATTAAGTCAAAAATAAGTAAGTTTCATCACATTCTTGTGTCTGTTTCAGATTGACCCTTTAATTGCCTAGTGTTTTCCAGTAAGACACGTTAACTGCATCTTTCTATTTATTCATGTACTAAATTAAGGTTTCAGTACATTCAAGTTGCACCATAAAACAATTGCTTGGGGTGGGGGTAATAAGAAGATGTTAGTCAAGGGGTACAAACTTCCAGTTGGAAGATGAAGAAGTTCTGGGGATCTAATGTACAGCTTGGTGACGGTATTTGACAATACTGTATTATATACTTGAAAACTGCTAAGATAGTAAATCTGAAATGTTCTCACCAAAGAAAGAAAGAAAGAGAAAAGATAATTATGTGAGGTGATGGAGCTGTTACCTAACCCTACTGTGTGTAGTAGTCATTTCACAATATATATGTGTATCGCATTATCATGTTGTACACTTTAAACTTACACAATGTTATATGTCAATTATATCTCAGTAAAGTTGGAAAAAAACTGCATGCTAAAAGAACAAACTTCAAGAATGACATCTATATATATGCTATGCTTTTATTACTCAAGATCTAAGATCTGTAAGGGCAAGTAGAAGGAACTAGCTTTTAATGAGCACCTACTATGAGTTAGGCATTTTGCTAAGCACATTACATTTATTGTCTCTTGATTTCGTTTCTCTGACATAATCTCATCACATGGAGATGTAATAAAAGTGTCACTCCCATTTTACATGTAAGCCAATAGAGATTTGGTATATCTGAAAAAATCATTTTAACTGTAAAAAATATTCCATACAGCAAGTGACCGAGTATCATTAATAGAAAACCACTTTCCTCTGCTTATGTTTGGGACTCAAAAAATTTCAGAAGCTTTCATACTTCTTGTCTTCTATATCCCTCCGTCATCTGTATTTATTTCCTATTGCTTCTATAATAAATTGCCACAAACTTAGTGCCTTAAAACAACACAAATTTATTATCTTGTACTTCTGGAGGTCAGAAATCCCAAATAATCTCAATGGACTAAAATCAAGGTGTCAGCAGGGTTATGTCCTTTCTTGGGGTCCTAGGGGAAAATCTGTTCCTGTCTTTTCTAGCTTCTGGAGGCTGGCTGCATTCCTTGGCTCATGGCCCCATCCTCCAATTTCTCCCTTTCTGATTCTGACCCTCCTGCCTCCCTCTTATAAAGACCCTTGTGATTACATTGTGCCACCTAGATGATGCAGGATAATCTCCCCACCTCAAAATCCTTAACTTAATCACACCAGCAAAGTCCTTTTTGCCACATAAGGTAACATTCACAATTTCCAGGAATTGGGACATAGACACCTTTGGCGGGGGGGCATTATTCAGCTTACCATGCCCCATCTGTTAATTCAAATGAATTTTCATGACTTCATTTCAGATAATGATTCATAATACAATTTGTATGTTTTTTCCATAGTAATGAAGGCAGTTGCAAACCATATAACTTTTAGAAAATCTTTTTCTTTCTTCAAGGACACTGTTTCTTATAGTATTCATGGCAGATTCCACTAATATTTGCAGATGAATCTATTTCTTAAAACAGAATTGTCTCGTCACTATTACCTGCTTAACTATCAAAGTTGGTGCTGAACAATAATAACTTCACTGTCTCTCCACCAGCACTAATTGACCCACTGAGACAAGGTAAAGATCTTTTTCCCACCCATAGGGCATTTCTGCAAATCACAAGATTCAGCGCTGGGATAGTATCTGCAGTCTCACTGGGGCTTGGTTTCATGGCTTCCTTAAGTGACTCACACTTGCAGACACACATCTTTGTATTGCTTCCTGGCTAATTCATATGCACCCGTCTTAGCTCCCAACAAGGCCACACTCATCTGAAGCGCTGAAATCAAGTCCTCTTCTTTTATAGCCCTCAAGGGTCTAGCAAAATACTGGACCAGAGAAAGTAAGCAAGCAACCCAAAGTCTGCATCTGGCCAACAGAGTTAGTTTAGCTTGAAGGGCGCTTGAGAAAAAATTAATTGAAAACATTTAGAACTCAGAGCATTTCACAGAAAATTTTGTATATCCCAATTCTCTTCAAGAAATTAGACAGTATGGACACACTAGGCCAGCATTTCTGCCTGGGAACTATCAGCTGGAGCTCAGGAGCAGAATGCCCTGTCCACAGGCAGAGCTTCTCCAGCCTGATGGTCTCCACTGAGCCCAGACTGACCCATACAAGCACTTGAGTTTGAGACTCCCATACTGGATACCTTGTAGAAATCTCTAGTGATCTGCCTACTAATAGTATCCCTTCATTTTTCATGCATGGAAACTGCTTGTTAAACCCCTCTCTGGCCCACGAACTACTGGAGGGTATATTCACAAAAAGTTTTTTAATGTGCAAGCTGTCCTCTGAAACCTTGCTAATCAAAGTATAATCCACAGACCAGCAGCATTACTGTCAACTGGAAGCTTGTTTAAAGCTCTACTGAGGGGCGCCTGGGTGGCTCAGTAGGTTAAGCATCTGCCTTCAGCTCAGGTCGTGATCCTGGGGTCCTGGGATCAAGTCCTGTGTCAGGTTCCCTGCTCAGCGGGGAGTCTGCTTCTCCCTCTGACCCTCCCCCTGCTCATGCTCTCTCTCTCTCTCTCTCTCTCTCTCTCTCTCTCAAATAAATAAATAAATAAGCAAGCTCTACTGAAGCAGGATCATACCCAGGTGATTTGAATATATATTAAAATTTGAGAAGGGCTACTCTAGATAAGAGTTTATGGCTAACCCTATCTCACACACACACACACACACCCCAACACTAAGGCCAGGCCTAACTCTCACTCATTTATGTGTCATGGAAATAATACTCTGAAAATTATTAACATGCCATTCTCTTATGCTTGTCTAAATGTAGAATTGGGGCACCTGGCTGGCTCAGTCGGTGGAGCATATGACTCTTGATCTTGGGATCGTGAATTCGAGCCTCACCTTGGGTATAGAGATTACTTAACTAAATGATTAAAAAAATAAATGTAGAATCAGAGGCATCCTTCTAAATGGGCAGGAAGAGATTTAAAATACCAAGAATACCTAAAGAAAAAAATGAGGTAACTTGTCTAGTTTTAGGCTGGGAAGGAGGGTACATTATAGGGAAAGGAAAAGGAAAACACCACCTTTTTTAGCACTGAGAACTGAGGCATGAGAGACACTCAGTCCAGGATGTGAGTGTACAGATTCTGTGAGGTGCACACTGAAGGCACAAGGATTTTTATCCTCACACTTCTCTTAAAATCTGCCTCTGACAAAAGGACAGGTGGCACAATTTAAAAATGGGCAAAGAACTTAAATAGACATTTCCCCAAAGAAGATCCACAAATGGCCAATAAGCATCTGAAAAGGTGTTCAACGTCATTCAACAGGGAAATGCAAACCAAAACCTCTCCATACCTACTAAGATGGCCATTATAAAACAACCACCACCACAACAGAAAATAGCAAGTGTCGGTGAGGATGTGGAGAAGTTGGAACTCTCATGAGTTGGTGGTAAGAATGTAAAAACGAAGCAGCTGCTGTGGAAACCAGTTTGGCAGTTCCTCCAAAAGCTAAACAGAGAATGACTGTATGACCCAACAATCTGCTACTACCCCAAAGAACTCTCACCCCGGAGAACTGAAACTGGAGACTCAATCAGATACGTCTACCCCAGTGTTCGTGGCAGCATTATTCCCAATAACCAAAGGTGGAGACAACCCAAGTGTCCACCAGGAGATGGATGGATAAACAACATGAGGTCTACACACACAACAGAATATAATCCAGTCATAAAAAGGAATAAAGTTCTGTCACATGCTACCACATGGATGAACCCTGAGGACGTTATACTAAGTGAAATAACCCAGACACATGAAAGGACAAATACTGTATGACTTTACTACTTATATGAACTATCTAGAATAGGCAGACTCATAGATGTAGAAGGTAGATCACAGGTGACCAGGGGCTGGGGGAAGGGGATAATGAGAACTTCTGTCAGGGATGTTGGAAATGTTTTGGAAAGAGTGGTGATGGTTGTATAATACGACATATCGAAAAATGCTACTGAATTGTACACTACAATGGTTAAAATGACAAATTTTATGTTATATATATTTTTACCACAATAAAAAATTATTTTTTTTGCCACAACAAATAAATATATTTTTTTGCCTCTGGGGTTTCCCACACCAGTGTGGGTGAGTTAAGACTTGGTGGTCAGAATGAGTGGATAGTAAATAAGTCTGGGCTGCTTAGCCCAAAGGATGGAGGAAAAACATGGCACAGACCCCAGGGTCTATAGCAGGTGGCGGCCAATGTGATGCCACGTCAGGAGGGAATAGCTCCACACTGTGATCAAAGTGACAGAGACCAGACCAGGGATGAATGACATCCGGGTGAACTACACAGAGGTGACTAAGAGCCATCATTCCAGAGGCCAGAGAAGTCAAAGGACACCTCAACTGGAGCCCCTAGCCCTTCTCTGTCATCCCAGGAGTTGTATAAGACATACTCCACCCTCCATAGCTCAAGATACCATCTTAGGAAGAGAAGCAAGGGGGGAGGGAAGGGGTAACTGAGCAAGTAAACGTTTCTGAGAAGGCCAAGCCACAACTAAAGAGACTGATTATATTAAGTGAACAGACGAGAATCTTTAAGCCAGATAGAACTAACGGTTAATTTTTAAACTACTTCTCTACTCTCCGTTCCCACCATAAACCAATGGGTAGGGATTCAGGAAGAACGGATTAAGAAGAGTCAAAGAAATTGCCTCCAGCCCCTGTTACCTCTTTTGGCTTCTCTGGGCTTTTGCGTTAAAATTCAGGCCCTGCAGTGATCTGCTTCGGAAAACTGGACTTGGACTCCTGGAGTCACCTCCCCTGCAGGTGCAGACTCTGACATTGAACCTTTGCTTGGTTTCTTCCCCTCCCCTTCCTTCCTCCTTCCCCTTCCTGGTTTCTTTAGGGGGCCCTCCTTAATAAACCCCTTACACACAAAAGCTCACCTCCAGGCCTGTTTCTGGGTAACCAGCCTAAGATGTGCCTTTTTTTCTACCCTCCCAAGTTATGATATGACTGAACATTTTCAACCCTGCCACATCTGTTACTTGGCTGACTCCAAAAGTATTTGAGCCTATGGCCCCTGTTCTAGGCATTCTGCCTTGTTTGTGGGAAGCACTGAGCTAGCTCTGTGCTGGGAGCACCTCGGGGAGGGAAAGTTTGAGTAAGGTCTGCAGAACCAGTTAATGAGCAAGATCACAGAGGTGGGCTTCCACCTCCTTTCTTGTCATTTTAGCCACCCCCTCCCTTCAACCCCAATTCTGCTTCTGTATGCCGAACTTTAGGCAGGTGGGGTGGCTCCAGGGGTTCAAGTCCATTTTTCCAAAGTGACTCACAACAGAACCTGACCCCAAGGGCAAAAGCAAACTCTTTAACATTTAAAAGGTAGCATGGATTTCTTGGAGGAAATATGGACTAGTCATAAATAAATAAAAATAAAACCAACATATTCAAAGCTTCTATTATATATCCCTGAATCCATTAACTTTGTTCTCTTTTCCTGCTTTCCATTGGATGCTTTGAGATTCCTTCTGCTAGTTTCAGTTATACAATATTTTTGCTCAGCAGTGGTTGTACTCATAATTATTTACCCCTACGGATTTCGTAAATTTATCGCCATTGGCATCTTTCTCCAAGAGGACCACTCCACTGTTGGTAGTCTGGTCCCAGGTATCACGGTCTCTCACCTGGATCACTGTGATGCTTTGCTCTTGGATTTCTCTGCTTCCACC
This sequence comes from Leptonychotes weddellii, assembly GCF_054177405.1. Lineage (NCBI taxonomy): Eukaryota > Metazoa > Chordata > Mammalia > Carnivora > Phocidae > Leptonychotes > Leptonychotes weddellii. The sequence goes on from NW_027680716.1 coordinate 6,997, forward strand.
CTGTAGCGCCAACGTCATTTTAAAAGCCAAAGTAGGCATTCCTCTACAGAACATCCTCCAGTGGTGCCCTATCTTGACTCAGGAAAAAAAGTCCAAGTCCAAGTCAAAGCTTGGCCCACAAGGGCCCATCGGATCTGAACTCCTGCTTTTGCTTGGCCACCAGCCCCTATTCATCCCCTCTTAGCACACTGGGCTCCAGCACGCTGGTCTTTTTCTCTTCTTTCAGCATGCTGCGGAAGGGCCCACCTTAGGGCCTTTGCACTAGCTATTGCTTCTTGTTTCTCTCGCCTCTTTCCTGTCTGTGCTCAGATGTTCCTTCTTTTTTTAAATTTTATTATGTTAGTCACCATACAATACATCATTAGTTTTTGATGTAGTGATCCACAACCCATTGTTTTCGTATAACACCCAGTGCTCCATGCAGTACGTGCCCTCCGTAATACCCATCACCAGACTAACCCCTCCCCCCGC